>NW_027100297.1:0-59389 GCF_031753505.1 Anomalospiza imberbis | reverse complement strand
GGTTAGCCCTGCCTGCTGTGTGATTGACAGCTGTGCCAGGCCAGGGCTGGGGGCGGGGCTCTGTCCCACCACAAACCAAGGCCTGACCCGCTCCTGGCCCCACACGGGCATTCCGAGCATCCCAAGGTGTCTGGGGACATCGACCTCATCCAGCCTCTGACAGTGACCACATGGTGACACTACAGAACCTCATGGAGCCATGGGTCAGTTGTAACAACGCAAGTCCAAGGACACCATGGTGACACTGGGGAACCTCATGGAACCATGGGTCAGTTGTGACAATGTGGGTCCAAGGACATCGTGGTGATGCTATGGAATCTCATGGAGCCATGGGTCAGTTGTGACAATGCAGGCCCCAAGGACACCATGGTGACACAATGGAACCTCATGGAGCCATGGGTCAGTTGTGACACTGTGCTGCCTCATGGGAGCAAGGAGACCATTGTGAACACGGGGGCCCCAAGGAACCAAGGGTCCATGGTGACCTTGTGCAGCCCGCAGTGTCACAGAGGAGCCGTTGTGACACAGCGCGGGCGCATGGAGCCCAGGAGCCATTGTGACACATCAGGGCTTTGTGGAACCATGAAGCCATTGTGACATTGCAAGGCCCCATGGAAGCACAGGGCCATTGTGACACTGCAGAAGCAAGGGGAACATTGTGACACTCCAGGGCCTCATGGAACCAAGGAGACCATTGTGACACTGTGGAGTCCCACGAAACCAAGGGAACATGGAACAGGTCTGGCTGGCTGGGCCTCCAGGGGACCACCTGACAGGTCCAGGTGACCTTGGCATGTTGAGGGCTGCTTCTCATCTGCCCTGAAGCACTGGGGCTCTGGGCTTTCCTTCCTATGGGAGAGAACTGTCCTTCTCCTCCATGGGCCATGGCCAAAATTGGGATTCCACTTCCAAAACTCTGTACATCCAAGGATTGCTCCCCAGTGAAAGCTCCCAGGAAAAAAAGGTGTGGCTGCCCTTGGCCTCCTGCAGATGCCTCTCACCCAAAACCCTGGGGCTCGGTGCTTTCCTTCCAATGAAAAAGAACCACCCTTCTTCTCAAGGTGTTCATGGTCCAAATTGAGATTCCTCCTTCCAAATTCTGTATAATTCTGTATATCCAAGGAATCATTCCATGACAAAATCTGTGAGGAAAAGCAGGTCTTGCTGGCTTGGCCGCCCAGGAGCCATGTCTCTCCTCTTCTACCTTTGAAACACTTGGGCTCTGTGCTTTTCTTCCTTTGGAAAAGAACCGTCCTTCTTATCTATGCAGAAATGGCTGAAATTGGGGTTTCATCTCCCAAATTCCCTATATCCAAGGGTTACTTTCAGAAAAAAGCTACCAGGACAGAGAGGTCTGGCTGGCCTAGGCCTCTGGTGGCCACCTTTCATCTGCCCCTGAAACACCGGTGTTCTGTGCTTTTCTTCGCATGGAAAGAATTATGCTTCTCCTCCGGGTGTCCATGTCGGAAATTGGGATTCCACTTCTAAAATTCCCTATATCCAAAGGTTGTTCCCAGCCAAAATCTGCCAGTACCATCCATTCTGGCTAGTCTTGGCCTCTGGTGGCTGCCCCTGCCACACTGGGGCTCGGTTCTTTCCTTCCCATGGAGATCACTGTGACACTGTGGGGACCTCATGGAAGCAAGGGGATCATTGTGGCACCACTGGAGCCCATGGAACCAAGGGGCCATGGTGACATAGCGGAGCTTCATGGACCCAGAGACCATTATGACTCTGTGGGACCTGATGGAACCATGGAGACCATTCTGACCCTTCAGGGCCTCGTGTCACCAAGGGGGCATTGTGACACCTCAGGGCCTCATGGAAGCAAGGGACCATTGGGACACTGTGGGGCCCCATGGAACCGAGGGAACATGGAACAGGTCTGGCTGGCTTGGCCTCCCAGGGGCCACCTGACAGGTCTGGCTGATGTTGGAATGCCAAGAGCTGCCTCTCATCAGCTCCTGGAGCACTGGGGCTCCATGCTTTCCTTCCTAAGGGAAAGAACTGTCCCTCTTTTCAGCTGCCCATTGCCAAAATTGGTAAGCTCCCTTAAAATTTCCTCTATGCAAGGGTATCTCCCAGAAAAAAAACTGTCAGCTCTAGCTGACCTCTGGCAGTAACCTCTCATGCACCTGGGGAAACTGTGGGGCTCTGTTCCTTCCTTCCTGTGGAAAAGAACCTGGCCTTCATATCCAGGGTCCATGGCATAAATTAGAAGTAGGCCTCCAAAATTCCGTATATCCAAGGATCGCTCCCAGACAAAAGTAGCCAGGACAGACAGGTCAGGCTGGCCCTGTGCTCTGGTGTTTTTCTTAGACTATGAGCTGAATGTTTTCATTTGAAAACACCTTGGAGAGCACCCAGAGATCTCCCAAGGTGGGGTTTTGAGGCCTTGGGCACATGACCACTACATATGGACAAAGGAGCTCTGTGTTCTGTGCTGTTGTGGTGGTTTTGCATCACGGAAGTGATGTCCTGAGAGAAGCTGCTAGCAGTTTCCTTGGTGTCTGACAAAAAAAAAACCAATCAGTAATTAGCTTTGAGAGCTGACAATCTGTTAAACCACTAAGGAAACTGCACACGCCTCTGTGAAGACACAAGTTAAAGATGGAGAAGCCTGGCTGGGTCTGTTTCCCTTCTGGCCAGCAAAGAGGTGACCAGGCCGGCCCAGCCCCCGTCTCAGCCAGGCCAGGCCGGGCGGCTCCTGCCGTGGGGCCGGGCCCCTTCCCAGGGAGCCGCCAGGCCCCATCGGCTGCCGGGCAGGGCAGGGGAGGCCGCGGGGCCGAGGCCGGGCCGGGCCGTGGCTGCGGTTGCTGACATCTGGCCGCTACCGAGCCCTGCCCCGCCGCCAGCCCGGGCCCGGCCAGGATCCGCCGGGCCCCGGGAGCAGCCCCGGGCCGGGCCGGCTCAGCCAAGGTTCTGCCGCCCTTGGGGTTCGCCCGCAACCAGCGGGCAGGGGAGGAGAAGCCATGGGCCCCGGCCGTGCTGCTGCTGTGCTCTGGCCTGGCTGCTGAGATCCTGGCCCTGCCCCAGCGCGGCCCAGCCTGACACAGCCCCAGCGCAGCCGCTGCAGGAACCTCCATGGTAAAACAGCTCCGGCCGCAAGTACCGAGCCCGGCCGGGGTCACGGAACCATCTGCAGGCCCCGGCTGAGATATTGACTCTTCCAGTGCTTCCATCCTCCCTCGAGTGAGAGAAAAGGACAAAGTGCAGGCACACAGAGGAGCAACATGAAGACACCGAGGTCAGTGAAGAGGAAGTTGAGTCCCAGATGGGAGGGATGAGGAGATGCCTTGATCTTGGGGCTGAAATCCTCTGGTAACGCTGTGGAGCAGGATGTAATTGATACATCAGACTCTCTTTTTCCCTATAACACATTGTAAAAAATTGGCAGATGATTTGTTCAGCAAAGGTCTCCATGCTAATATAAGGAAATGTTGAAGTAGCTGTTGATCCCATGAGAAGTTTGAACAATGAAAGAGAGCAGAGTGATGGGAACCTATGCTCCCAGGGAGAGAAGAAGACCTCTGTTTCCAGAGATGAAGATGATTTCAGAAATAGATGAAGAGAACCTTTGCTCTTATACAGCTCATCTTTAAACTAATACCCCATAAGCTGGCATGGCTGATAAACACAGCTGTGGGAAAAGCTGTGAAAAAATGGGAGAGATTTCACAATTACAGATTTTTCCTAGGCAGCTGCTATTTATGGAAATGAAAAGCCATGAGATAACTGTTGTCTTGTGGAGAAGTCTCCATAACATTTACAAGAGGAACTTCTCTCCCTAAGTGAACTGAAGAAAGACTATTCTAGAGGTGGAAAGCTGACTGAAAATTTTATGTTTTTTCTCTTTACATTGTCAGGTTGTATGGAGAGAGGAAGTGTTCTGAAAGTTTTGTTCTGATTCTTTTTACTCTATATTTCATTTACTATTAATAAACTTTTCTTTATACCCTTTTAGAGTTTTGAGCCCACTTTGCCTTTCTCCTAATCTTATCTCAGAGCAAGAAATTAGTAAGTGTATTCTAGTGAGTGCCCTGGTAATTAGCCAGCACTGAACCCACCATAGTAATTAATGCATTGGCCAAGAAATCTCAAATTGGCGAAGCAAAGCCAATACAAAATCTTCCTGATGAACTGCCTCAGACAAGAGGGAAATCAAGGCACAGCCATGGTTTCTCAGGATTTGTTTGTTCCTCATGAGCCCTGTGATGCATTTGGAGCTGAGCCCTGGAACCTCAGGGCCCGAGAGAAGATTGCACAAACCTTTCCAGGAGTCAAAGTCAGAAGAAAACCCCAAAGTGTCTCAAAGCATAAATGGGACCCACTGAGGTCCATCCCCAACACAGGCTCCTCATGGACTCCTTGGAGGAGAGAATTGGAGGCCAGGATGGCACAAAAACCTCTCAGAGACTCAAATTGCAGAAAAACCTCTCAGTATGGAAAGGAAAATCCAAAGTACCTTACAAAAGTTGAGTATCTTAAAGCATCAATGATCCCCACTGAGTGTCAGCACAAAGCTCTCAAGGGACTCGTTAAAGCAGATAATTGGGGCCATGATTGCACAAACCTCTCACAGAGTCTGGATCAAAAGGGAAACACCAAGTACCTGAAAAGAACTGAAGTACCTTGAAGCATTAATGAGCCCCACTGAGTGTTGTTCCTGACAAAGCCTCTCCAGGGACTAATTACAGCAGATAATTGGAGGCCATGACTGCACAAAGCTCTCAGAGACTCCAAGGCAAAAGCCAAAGCCAAAGTGCTTTGAAAAACCTGCAGTCCCTGGGAGCATGAAGGAGCCCCCAGGGCCATTCCTGAGCAAGGCTCCCCAGGGACTCCTTCCAGCAGATCCTTGAGGCCACTGGGATGTGGGCTGGGGGGGGATGCTGAGGGCAGGACAAGGGGCTGACAGTGCCCAGCCTGGCTGGGGCTGTGCCAGGAGGCCCCAGTGCCTCAGGACAAGGTGTCTCCTGACAGCCCTTGGTGGCACAGACCCTGCTGTGCCCCAGGGCACCAGGACTTGGCTTCTCTTTGTCCCCACCTGTCATCAGTGCCTCCAGTTCTCTGCCTGGGGCCTGGGGACACTTTCTCAGTCGTGTCCCTCAGTGGGACCCATTAAAAGTCAAAGAAACTTTGGAATTGGATGCTGACTTGGAGTTCTGGAGAGGTTTCTGCAGCTCCCTCTCAGGGCCTGATGTTCAGGGCCTGAGCACAAAGCCCCAGAGGGTCATTAAAGTCCTTGTGCTGTGTCTGTGCTGCTGAGCTGGGCCGGGCTCCTGGCCCAGAGGGTGAGCCTGGTAACCAAGGAGAGCTTCAAAAGCACATTTCTCTGGATGAGCAGCTCTTCTGCCAGCCCAGCAGGGCTGGGGCACTGCCTGCAGCCAGCCCGGGCACAGCACAGAGGCACAGAGAGCTTCCATCAGTCAGGGCTGGGAAGGTGCTGAGAAGTGCCTGGGGCAGAATCCCTGGCAGCCCTTGGCACAGGAACCTCTGGCTGCAGGACAATGCAGCTGCAGCTCCTGGAGTGATCTCCTACAGCTGGAACATCCCAATGCCCACAGACCCTGTGAGTACATTCTCTGATCATCTCTTGTGCAGAGCAGGCAGGGGTGCCCAGGGCTGTCCTGCAGAGCAGGGTCCTGCAGCCCAGGGCGCTGTGCTGGGCCAGGGACTCTGCTGCCTGCCAGGGACAGCTCTCAGCTGGCCCGGGGAGCTGCTCCAAGCGCTGGGGGGCAAGATGTGGGTGGGAGTAGACAGCTGGTAAGGCTTGGACGTTTTCTTCATGTGTGGTGAGGATGCTGCATTGTTCAGGACTGCTCCCAGCATGGCATTTAACTGCAGAACATTTCCAAGCAGATTATATACGGAGCACAGCAAGTCATGGGCTGCAAAAAATGGAAAATGCTTCAGTTTTAGTCTACTGATCTGTGTTGCCTGTATGGGAAATTGCACATAGATATTCATCTCTCAGTTCACGTTGAGAAAAATTAAAAAAAAATTTTTTCGTATCTGAATAAACCAGGCAGTGACAGGAATCAGCACAAGGTCTATTAGAGGCAGCATCAGTGTGGCTTTTCCAGCCTCCTCAGGGTTGCTCTGGTGTTGCCATCAGAGCCTGCAGAGCCAGAGCTGCCCCTGGGCAGTGCCTGAGCTGGGAGGGGTCTGCAGGTCAGAGCTGAGCCCCCAGGGCTGTGCTGGGCTCTGTCAGCACAGGCAGGGCCCAGCCCAGGGCACAGGGAAGCAGCTGCTGGCAGGGACAGCTCCAGGCAGCAGAGCCCTGGGCAGGCAGAGGGTGGAAAGTGCCCCCAAGCTGTGCTGGGATATTTAAAGTCCCCTCCAAACCCAACTATTCCATGATTACTTTTATTACAGATCCCCATAGTCAGCCACAGCCAATGTCCAACAGCAGCTCCATCAGCCACTTCCTCCTGCTGGCACTGGCAGACACGCGGCAGCTGCAGCTCCTGCACTTCTGCCTCTTCCTGGGCATCTCCCTGGCTGCCCTCCTGGGCAACGGCCTCATCATCAGCGCCGTAGCCTGCGGCCACCACCTGCACACGCCCATGTTCTTCTTCCTGCTCAACCTGGCCCTCAGCGACCTGGGCTCCATCTGCACCACTGTCCCCAAAGCCATGCACAATTCCCTCTGGGACACCAGCACCATCTCCTACACGGGATGTGCTGCTCAGGTGTTTCTGCTTATCTTCTTCATGGGAGCAGAGCTTTTCCTCCTGACCGTCATGTGCTACAACCGCTACGTGTCCATCTGCAAACCCCTGCACTACGGGACCCTCCTGGGCAGCAGAGCTTGTGCCCACATGGCAGCAGCTGCCTGGGCCAGTGCCTTTCTCAATGCTCTGCTGCACACGGCCAATACATTTTCCCTGCCCCTGTGCCATGGCAATGCCCTGGGCCAGTTCTTCTGTGAAATCCCACAGATCCTCAAGCTCGCCTGCTCCAAATCCTATCTCAGGGAACTTGGGCTCATTGCTATTAGTGTCTCTTTAGGACTAGGTTGTTTTGTGTTCATTGTTTTCTCCTATGTGCAGATCTTCAGGGCCGTGCTGAGGATCCCCTCTGAGCAGGGACGGCACAAAGCCTTTTCCACCTGCCTCCCTCACTTGGCCGTGGTCTCTCTGTTTGTCTGCACTGGCATACTTGCGAACCTGAAGCCCCCCTCCATGTCCTCCCCATCCCTGGATCTGGCCCTGTCAGTTCTGTACTCGGTGGTGCCTCCAGCCCTGAACCCCCTCATCTACAGCCTGAGGAACCAGGAGCTCAAGGCTGCAGTGTGGACACTGATGACTGGATGCATTCAGGGACATTAAACTGCTGGCCAATTTCTGCAAATCACTTTTAATAAAAGTCATCTCTGAAACTTTTTGTTAGTTTCATTTTGGAGGTTCATATTTTTACTTTTTTGATATTGTCCACAAATAAAAAAATACACTCTGTGCCATTTCTCACTCTGTGCCATTTCTCCTTTTGTTTCTCTACACCTCCCCTGTGGCCACAGACTGTGTCAATGAGGGGCTGTGCTCTTGGTGGCTTTAAAGGAACTCAAGGATGTCCCAGCAGAGTTTTCTGCAGAGATGCCCTTTTGTTGCCTTCTCTGGAGCTGCAGCAGCAATGTCTGTGTGCAGAGCTGGGGGCAGATCAGTGCTGGCACAGCAGCTGTGCCCAGCAGCAGCAGCACTTGGTGTTGCCAGTGCTGCTCCCGTGGCCCTGCCCCGCTGCCCTGGTGGCCCTGGTGTTGCTGCAGGGCCTGAGTGCTCTCGGGGCCGGGCATAGTCCTGGGGGTGGCAGTGCCAGGGCTGCAGCAGGGACAGCCCATGGGCACTGCTGGGGCAGCGCTGACGCCTCAGGCCAGGGCCTGGGGGCTCCAGGCTCCTTGCCCAGGCTCTCTCAAGAACACGGCCAGGCCAAGGCTCAGCACAGAAAACCCCCGTGAGCAGCCCCAGGCTGGCCGTGGGCAGGCTGGGGGCAAACCGCATGGCTGGTGCTCTGCAAGGGCCCTGGGGGAGATGGGAAGGAGCAGCAGAGCAGGGGCTGATCCATCCCCAGTGCGCTGGACAGCCCAGGGCAGCGTCCCAGAGCGTCCTCATGGAGCTGCCAACAACATCCCCCCTCTGCAGCCCTGGCCTCTCCCCCAGCTCACACAGGTGCCGCATCCTTGCAGGCACAGCCACGGCAGCACCGGCTCAGGAGCCCCTGTTTGCACTGCACACAGCAGGCGGGAGCACCCCCATGCTGCTGCTGTGGGGACATGAACCTGAGCGAGCACAAATGCCAGCAGCCCCTGGGGCCAGGAAGGGCTGGGGGACGCCAGGGAAACCACTCAGCTTTGTCTGGCCTCTGCAGTAAGCCAGAAAGTTTGTTCCCATCAGCTGGGAGTTTCCTGTCCCACTGCAGACGCTGTTGCTCAGAGCCAGGGCTGCCTGGCAGCCACCCCCAAACTGCCCTGAGCATTTCCTTTGCTTCTCCTTTGCTTTCTTTGCTCTTTCTGCTACAAATTTCTTCCCATTGCCCATCCCTGTTCCTTCCCCTGCACACAGCCCATCCCAGTTTGCCCTTTCCTCTCTGGCCCCACTCCCCCATTCCAGTTCCTGACTTGGCACCATGGGATCGTCCCTTGGGGAGCAGGATCATCCCACAAGTGCTGCAGGAATTGTCTGCAGGCTCCTGCAGTGCCTCGTGCTGCTCCCTTGCCAGAGGCAGCCCAGGCCAGGGGGGCACATCTGGGCTGCTGTGTCTGGCTGTGGGGCTCTCTGTTCTGGGCAGTGAGGAGGGGCTGCAGAGGCTCTGCAGGACTGACAGGATGGGCTTTGGGGCTGTGAGGAGAAGCTGAGGGACCTGGGCTGCTGGAGCTTCTGAAGAGGAGGCCCAGGGCTCCTCCTGTAACTGCTCCCAGGGTGGTTTCAGAGAATCCCAGAATCAGCAAGGCTGGAAAAGACCTTGGAGATCATCAAGTCCAACCTGTGCCCTGACACCGCCTTGTCTCCCCTGAGCCTCCCCTTCTCCAGGATCAACAACCCCAGCTCCCTCAGCCGCTCCTCACAGGACTTGTGCTCCAGACCCCTCACCAGCCTTGTTCCCCTTCTCTGGACACGCTCCAGCCCCTCCATGTCCTTCCTAAATTGGGGGCCCAGAACTGGACACAGCATTCAAGGTGCTGCCCAACCAGTGCCCAGCACAGGGGAAGAATCACAGCCCTGCTCCTGCTGGCCACACCATTCCTGATCCAGGCCAGGAGCCATTGGCCTTCTTGGCCACCTGGGCACACTGCTGGCTCATGTCCAGCCTGCTGTCCATCAGTCCCTGCCGGTCCCTTTCTGCCTGGCTGCTGTCCAGCCCCTCTGTCCCCAGACTGTAGCGCTGCAGGGGTTGTTATTTCCAAAGTGCAGGATCCAGCACTTGGACTTGTTAAACCTCACCTTGTTGGATTTGATTCCTGGATCCAGCCTGTCCAGGTCCCTGTGCAGAGCCCTACTTCCCTCCAGCAGATCCACACTCCCCGCCAACTTGGTGTCACCATGGTTCCATGAGGCCCCAGAGTGTCCCAATGGTCTCCATGATTCCATGAGGCCTCCCAGTGTCACAATGTCCCTCTGGTGTCACCAAGTCCCTTGGATCCTTGGGCCCTGCAGTGTCACAATGGCACCGTGGTGCCCCAGGGCCCTGCAGTGTCACAATGGATCCTTGGTTCCATGAGGTCTGGCAGTGCAGCAATGCTCTCCTTGGTTCCCGCTGTCTCCCATGCCTCCTGCTGTCAGGCTATAGAAGGACACCTGGCTGATGAAGGGGAGTGGGAGTGGGTACCGACTCGAGGAGGTAATAATAAAAATCCCTCCCAACCCCCTCTCCCAAGCCAGGGGCCCCTGCAGATTAGGTATGATCCCCTGGATCTGGAGAGTCAGCCAGATGGTTTAGAAGAAAATTATCTGCCGAGTGAGCCTCCCAATTATGATTCAGCTGTGAGACAGATCAGCACCTCTAACATCAAAAAGGAAAGAAGGGTAATCGTGGTAGGTGACTCCCTTCTGAGGGGAACAGAGGGCCCCCTATGTCGACCAGACCCACCCCACAGAGAGGTCTGCTGCCTCCCTGGGGCCCGGGTACGGGATATCACTGACACACTGCCTGGGCTGATTCAGCCCTCTGATTATTGCCCACTGCTGATACCCCAGGCTGGCAGTGATGAGATTGAGAACAGGAGTGTCAGGGCAATTAAAAGGGACTTTAGGGCATTGGGTCAGGTGGTTAATAGGACAGGGGCACAGACAGTCTTTTCCTCAGTCCCTTTGGAGTCTGACAAAAACGGTGAAAGCAATAGGAGAGCTCACATTATCAACGAGTGGCTCAAGGGTTGGTGTCATCATCAAAACTTTGGATTCTTTAATCATGGGGCAACTTTTACAGCACCTGGCCTGCTTGCACCAGACAGGCTCCATCTTTCTGTGAAGAGCAGAAGAATTTTAGCTCATGAACTGTCAGAACTTGTTGAGAGGGCTTTAAACTAGGTCTGAAGGGGAAGGGGATGCAGCTGGGTTGTCTGGAAGCAGGCTCGTGGGTGGTAAGCCTGAGTGAGGGGTGAAATCAGCAGCCCAGCTGAGGTGCATGTACACCAATGCACACAGCATGGGTAATAAAACAAGAAGAGCTGGAGGCCATGGTGCAGCAGCAGAGCTATGATGTAATTGCCATCACAGAAACAGGGTGGGACGACTCACATGGCTGGAGCACTGCACTGGATGGCTGCAAGCTCTTCAGGAGAGACAGGAAAGGGAGAAGAGGTGGAGGGGTGGCCCTTTATATTAGGGAGGGTTTTGATGCTACAGATGTTGAAACTAATGATGATGGAATTGAATGTCTATGGGTAAGACTTAGGGGGAAGGCCAACAAGGCTGACATCCTACTGGGAGTCTGTTATTGTCCACCCAGCCAGGAAGAAGAGGTGGACAACTCATTCTATAAGCAGCTAGAGAATGTTTCTGGATCATCAGCCCTTGTTCTTGTAGGTGACTTCAACCTGCTGGACATCTGCTGGGAACTCAATACAGCTGAAAAGAGGCAGTCCAGGAAATTTTTAGAGTTTGTGGAGGACAACTTTTTTGTCGTAGCTGGTGGGTGAGCCCACCAGGAGAGGGACTATGTTAGATCTGTTGTTTGTAAATAGAGATGGGCTGGTGGGAGATGTGGTGGTTGGAGGTCACTTGGGGCACAGTGATCATGAAAATATAGAATTCTCAATATTTTGGGAAGTCAGGAGGAACACCAATAAGACTTTTACATTGGACTTCGGAGGGCAGACTTTGGCCTATTTAGGAGACTTATTCCAAGAGTTCCTTGGGAAGCAGCCCTTAAAAACAAAGGAGTTCAGGAAAGGTGGGCATGCTTCAAAACAGAGATCTCGAGGGCACAGGAATAGACTTTCCCTGTGTGCTGAAAGACAACTCGACGAGGCAAACATCTAGCCTGGATGGGCAAGGAGGTTTTGAAGGAACGTAGGAATAAAAAGAGGATGTATCATCTTTGGAAGGAGGGTCAGGTCTCTCAGGAAGTATGTAAGGGCCTTGCTAGGGCATGTAGGAAAGAAATTAGGGAAGCCAAAGCTCAGTTTAAACTTAGAATGGCAAATTTTGTAAAGGATAATAAAAAATGTTTTTACAAATATATCAATGGTAAAAGGAAGGGTAAGACCAATCTTTGCTCTTTATTAGATGTGGAAGGGAATTCAATAACTGCAGAGGAGGAGAAGGCAGAGGTGCTTAATGCCATTTTTTGCCTCAGTTTTTAGTGAGAAGACGATTTGCCTTCAGGACAACTGTCCTCCTGGGCTGGTTGATGGTGTCAGGGAGCAGAGTGCACCACTGTTATCCAAGAGGCGGCAGTCAGAGCTGAGCTGCTTGGATGTTCATAAATCCATGGGACCAGATGGGATCCACCCCAGGGTGATGAGGCAGCTGGCAGATGAGCTTATCAAGCCACTCTCCATCATTTGCCAGCAGTCCTGGCTCACTGCTGAGGTCCCAGATGACTGGAAGCTTCCCAATGTGACACCCATTCACAGCAAGGGTGGGAAGGAGGATCCTGGAAACTACAGCCCAGTCAGCCTGAGCTCAGTACCCGGTAAGGTCATGGAACAGTTCACACTGAGTGCCATCACACAGCACTTCCAGGATGGCCAGGGTGTCAGACCCAGCCAGCAGGGGTTTAGGAGGGCTAGGTCGTGTTTGACCAACCTGGTCTCCTTCTATGACCAGGTGACTCTCCTGGTGGATGCAGGAAAGGCTGTGGATGTGTCTATTTGGACTCCAGCAAGGCCTTTGACACTGTCTCCCACAGCACACTCCTGGAAAAGCTGCAGCCCACGGCTGGGACAGGAGCACTCTGTGCTGGGTTCAGAACTGGCTGGATGGCCGGCCCAGAGAGTGGTGGTGAGCGGTGCTGCATCCAGCTGGGGACAGTCACCAGTGCTGTCCCTCAGGGCTCTGTGCTGGGCCAGCTCTGTTCAATATTTGTATTGACCACATGGATGAGGGGATTGAGTCCTTCATTAGTAAATCTGCAGATGACACAAAGCTGGGAGCGTGTGTCCATCTGTTGGAAGGTAGGAGGGCTTTGCGGGAGACCTGGAATGGTTTCCAGTAAAATGAAGTTTAATCAGTCCTAGTGCCAAGTCCTGCATTTTGGCCACAATAACCCCCTGCAATGCTATGGGCTGGGGACGGCGTGGCTGGACAGTGCCCAGGCAGAAAGGGACCTGGGGGCACTGGTCGACAGCAGGCTGGACATGAGCCAGCAGTGTGCCCTGGTGGCCAAGAAGGCCAATGGCTCCTGGTCTGGATCAGGAATGGTGTGGCCATCAGGAGCAGGGAGGTCATTCTTCCCCTGTACTTGCACCATTCCTCGAGTGCTTTGTCCAGTTCTGGGCCCCCCAGTTTAGGAGGGACACAGAGGACCTGGAGTATGTCCAGAGGAGGGCAACAAGGCTGGTGAGGGGTCTGGAACACAAGTCCTGTGAGGAATGACTGAGGGAGCTGGGGTTGTTCAGCTAGGAAAAGACTCAGAGGTGACCTTATCACTCAACAGCTTCCTGAAAGGTGGTTGCAGTCAGGTGAGGGTCGGTCTCTCTCCTCACTGTAACTGACAGAACAAGAAGACGGTGTCTTAAGCTGCACCAAGGGAAATTTAGGTTGGATATTAGGAAAAAAGTTTTTTTATGGAAAGGGTGATAAAGTACTGGAACTGTCTGTTCAGGGACTTAGTGGAGTCACCATCATGGGATGGGTTGAAAAAAAGACTGGATGTGGCACTCAGTGCCATGGTTTAGCTGAGGTGGTGTCGGGGCATGGGCTGGACCATATGATCTTGAAGGTCTCTTCCAACCCAGCAATTCTGTGATTCTGTGATTGTGAGACATCACAGACCAGGTTGTGACATCATATAGTTGGCTGTCACATCACTGGTTTATTATGTGACATCACAGAGCAGGCTGTGACATCAGAGCATGCCTGTATGACATCACAGAGCAGAGCAAGCTGTGAGGTCAAAGAGTGTGCTGTGACATTATAGGGTGGCTGTGTTCCATCACTGAAGGTGTTGTGACATCACAGGGTGGGTCTGTGAGCCCACAGAGGTGCTGTGTGACATGTTAAGTGAGTTCTGCCATCACAGAGCAGGCTGTGACATCACAGAGAAGGCTGTGACATCACAGAAGAGGTTGTGATGCCACAAGTCAGCTGTGACATTACAGGCTGGCAGTGTGACATCACAGAACAGGCTGTGAGGCACAGAGAAGACTCTGCCATCATAGAAAAGGGCTCTGTGACATCTCTTCGCCATCCACCACTGACAGCTTTGCAAATCAGGAAGTATTTGAGCTGTTTTGCCCCCACTCTAGGATGAGCATCCTGATACAGGAACTTAATTGTGTTTATATCTACCACAAAACCACGTTTGTCTAAAATCAGTTCTAGTATGGAAATCACTTGTGGATGCTGGACTCATCAGACATTGCTGGGACGTTGCACATAGCTCAGGGAAGAGTGTGATTGTTATTAAATTGTGTATTGTGCAACCATGGTCTGTTGGCCATGAAGAGAAACTTTCTGTGCCTCTGAGTCTCACCACTTCCTGACCCCCAAAGGACACAAACCTGATGAGTTGTGGTTCCCACTCCAGTGGTGGCACTTGGACCTCCCTCCATCCCCAGAGCAGAGCTCCCTTGTCCCAGAAAGTCCCTGGCAATGCAGGGATGAAGGAAACAGGACAGGCTGTGGGGATCAGGGGCAGGGCACGGCCAGGGATTTGGGGTGGTTGTGAGCCCAGGGCAGGATCTGGCCCTTGGCCTTGGTGAACCTCATCCAATTGTCCTGGGCCCATGGCTCCAGCCTGTCCAGATCCCTCTGCAGAGCTTCTGCCCTCCAGCACAGCCACACTCCCACCCAGCTTGGGCTCACCTGGGAACTGACTGAGGGTGCCCTCGATGGCCTCATTCAGATCAGCAATAAAGAGATTTCACTGACCTGGCCCCAATCCTGAGCCCTGGGGACACCCCTGGGCGCGACCCCATTCCTCAGCTGCTCTGAGTGCCAGGGGTTGGATGAGGGAAATGGTGGGGAGGGGTTGGGGACAAAGTGTTATTGATTGTCAGCCATGAAGTGTCTTGATTTTCACATCTTTTCAGACTGCATTAGGAAGTGCTGGGGGTCAATATCAATCCGACATTGTTGATATTAATCTATAAACAGTATAAACTGGAAAAGAAAAGAGGACAGAAGAGTTCTCTCTGCATAGTTTTCAAAACAGTATATTCACTTTAAATACACTACTGAAATCTGTCCAATTAACCACAGAAGAAATTAAAACGTCAATTATTCCCATGGGCTGTTCTTGTTTGGAAGTTTTAAACAAATCTTTATGAGCCTTTCTCACTGAATTCCTAAAAGGAAGAGCTCAAGAAAGAATAGGCCTGTGGAGTAGTAAAATTCATCAGCAACCTCCAAGGGGCTGAGGATCCATCCCCATCAGAGCAGCAATGACCAGCAATGGGCACAGCTTTGTGGCTGCCCCAGCTCTGGGATGGGCCCTGGGCCTGGAGCAGGAGCAGCTCTGGAGGGCCCCAAGGCCGAGCTCTTGTGCTGGCCTGGGCAGATGGGATGGCAGCAGGGGCTGCAGAGCTCTCAGCACCTCAGCCCGAGGGGAGCAGGGCACCCAGGGAGCCTCCTTTGGCCTTGGCCAAGCCCCTTCCCCCATGGCTGGGGCTGAGTCCTGGCTGAGCTGCAGCTGCTGCTGTGCCCTGGCCAGGGGCTGAGGCCGTGGGGCCAGTGGCCAGAGCAGCCTGGGCTGAGCAGAGCTGTGGGGCCAGAGCCGGCTGGGCTGTGCTGGGGAGAGGCCCTGGGTGCTGCACAGAGCTCAGGGCAGCTGGCAGAGCTTGCAGGGAGCTGGGCTGGGCTCAGAGAGCCTGGCACAGAAACCATCAGTGTCCATCCCAGCCTGGCTGAGCGTGCAGGGCAGGACTCAGCCCAGGCCTTGTGGGGCAGGGCCAGCGCCTGTGCAAGGCATGGAAAACAGGCAAGTGCCCGAGAGAGGAGGCTGCTCTGTGCCCTTGGGGGCATGGACACAGCAGGGAGGGGGCCCAGGACATTTGTCACCGCCAGCCTCCGTCCCCAGCCCTTGGCAGCCCTGGCTGCTGAGCCCAGCTTTGCCCTGGGCTGAGTTTGGCTGTGGCCCAGCTCCATCCTCCTGCGGGGCTCAGGGCCTGTTCCTGGCCATGGCCAGCCCTGGCCGGCCTCTCTGCTGGCCCAGAGGCCGGCAGAGCCCGGGGCAGGGCTGTCTGTTCAGCCCCACAGGTGCCACGGGCTCTGCAGGAGCTGGCAGAGGCTGCCCAGCAGGGAGGCCATGGGGCACAGAGCCCCAGGGCTGCCGTGGGCACCACGGCACAGGGGCCGTTCCCAGCCGCAATGCTTCTGTCCTGGGGTGGGCCTGGACAGGGGCTGTGGCACTATGGCTGGGCCAGCACAGGGCCACAGAGGGGCCACGAAGCCGCTGCCAGGGCTGGCAGCAAGGCTGGGCACAGACAAGGAATTGCTGAGCATGGCCTGCGCTGGCCTGGGCTGACTGTGCCAAAGGCAGAGCTCAGCTGCCCTTGGTGGCTGCAGGAACACTCAGGAGCCCAAAGAGCCTCCACGGCTGTGCTGGAGACCAAGGCTGGAGCAGGGAAATGCAGGGCTGCTGTGCCATGGGGAGGGCATTGAATTCCAGCACACACCTCAGCTCTCTGATGGTCCCGGCACCATGCTGGGCCCTGTTTCAGGCTGGAGCAGAGCAGATGTTGATGGCACAGGAGCCCTGCGGGGCTGGCAGGGACCTGCAGCTTGCAAGGTGCTCTGCTCCCCCTCAGCTCCTCTCTGAGAGATCCAATCCCAGCTCGGCACCTCAGGGCACAAGTGGCACTGCCTGGTCGTGGGCACACAGCTGGTGTCTGCCTGGAAACAGGGCAAAAATTTTAATATCTTTTATTTTATTAATATACAAGCACATTTTTATTATCTGGGTCTTTTGAGTATTTTTAAGAAATAGCAAAGTTTTCCCTCCAGGAACAGGAATTTCCAGGAAGTGTACTAATCTGAGAAGGAGAAGAAATACTGATCTTCCTGTCTACTTGAGTCACCAATATTCTGTTTATTATATCATCTCCCTCTTCCTTCAGGTGTTTCCCACTCTCCTGTTTAAATGGCCTTGTTTAAGGAAATCTTTTCACTCGACCAGCTGGATCTAGGTACTTCCTATTGCTCCAAGTTTTTCTCCTCCAGATGCTTTCTGGTCATTCAAGTGCCTCTCAACTGATGGGTTTCATGCTTTGAGCTTTAGGGAGTGGTCCAATCTTTCCAAAGTTAAAAAAAAAAAAAACCATATTAGTCAACATCCTTATTTGTATTCCTATCTATTGTAGAATTCCCTTTTCTTTTGTCTTTGTCTAAAACTGTTCCTGTACAGAAATCCCTTGGGGATGGGGGACATGTCAGATGCTGCTGGGACATCACAGAGAGCTGAGGGAAGAGCTGTGATGGTTATTAAACTGTTCAAATGTTCAACTTGTGTTTGTTGGCCAGAAACCTTTCTGTGTCTCTGAGTGTCACCATCCCTGAGCCCAAAGGACACAAACCTGATGAGTTGTGGTTCCCACTGCAGGGGCACTTGGACCTTAGCTCTGCACAGGAGAGCTCTTCATCCACTTTCCCTCTTTTCCTCCCTCTGGGCATGGAGGGAGCTCCTGACTTCAGCCTGTGACTCGTGTGTGCAAAGAGCAAATCTGGGCAGAATCAGGGCAGGGAGGGTTAGGCGGGACCTTGGGATCTGTGCTGGGCACAGAGGGTGTTTTCCATTGCTCTGGGACTGTCTGCTGTGCACAGTGGAGTTAATATCCAGCAGAGGAATTACTTTTGCATTTGATGGAGCTGTGCCTTCCCTTGGCTTTGTTGGCTGACAAGAAATGAACATCCCTCTGTGTCTGGAGCAGCTCCTTCTCCAAGGAAAGCAGGTGGGAGTTGGAGCCACGGAGCTGAAACCTGCAGGTGCAGCCTGGGCTGGAGGGAGCTCAGATTTGCACAAGGCTGCTCTGAGTGCCAAGGCTTGGATGGGGGAAATGGTGGGGTGGGGGTAGGGACAGAGTCTGACTGATTGTCAGCCATGAAGGGTCTTGATTTTCATATCTGTTCAAACTGCATGAGGAGGTACTTGGATTCACTGTCAATTGGAGAGTGCACATATCAATGTATTAACAGGGAAAAAAAAAACCCAACAGGACCTAAAAAATCTTTTCTCACTGTCTTTTAAAATGTAGTGTATTCACTTTGAAGAGGCTTCTGTAATTGGGCTAATTAACCACAAATTATTTGAAAACTTACATTATTCCCAGAGGCTTGGCTTGTTAATCTATTCTGAATGTTAATGAGCCCTGGGACACTGAATTCCTGAACTGAAGAGCTGAAGGTTAAAGAAGCCTCTGGAGCAGTAAAATTCAGCAGCAGCCTCCAAGTTGCTGAGGATGTCAGCAGCCCCCACTGAGGCCATCCCTGCCCAGAGACCGTGGGGGAATGGGCAGACAAGGAGAGCGTCCCTGGGGCTGGGGCAGCAGAACTCAGAGGCACCAGCGGCTCCAGCTGGGAAATGGAGTGTGGAATGTGGCTGTGAAAGCCCTGCCTGGGCCGTGCCAAGCAGGACACACAAGCCCTGACTCCCATCCCCCAAACAACTCTCTCAAGGAGACATTTAAGAGGAATTACAATTGTTTGTGTCCTCTGAGTTGGATGCACTGGAGAAATACCAACAAGAGATTCTCATGAGCTCAAAACAACAAAACAGCCTTTACTGGGAACTTTAGAAGATCAGAGAAACTTTGGCAAAAGGTCTTATACAACATTTAATCAACAAAAACACTTCTCAAAGCATTAACTTGGCCCATTCAACTTCACAAGCTCTAATCCTGTTCAATTTTAAGTTAATCAAAATTCACAAGAAGACACAGAAATAGAGAAAAATAAGATTTAGAGAAGCACACAGAGAGCTACCAGCTCCTGGATTCCAGTGGTTCTCAAAAAAATAGAAATTCCAAGGGGAGGTAGGGTCAAGATGTGTGCTTGCCTTGTGCTCAGCCTTAAATACCCCTTGGTGTTCCTGGGCCCTTCCCCCAGGTGGGACTTGGGGTCATTTGGTCACTCAGGAGCTGGGCTGGGGGCTCCAGAGGTGGCTGTGGAGCATTGCCTGTGCTGTGCCAGGGACTGGCAGACACTGCTGGGCTGGGATAGAGGCTCTGGGGGGATTGGGGTTCCAGGGCAGGGCAGGGCTGGGGTTCCAGGGCAGGGCAAGGCTGGACCTGCCCCTTCCTCCCCACACATGAAATGTTTCCAGCCAATAATCTCCTCCCGTCTGTCACAACAGGCAGTGTTGGAGGTGAAATCCCAATTCTGGCCATGGGCACCTGGACGAAAGGACAGTTCTTTTCTATAGCAATGAAAGCCCCAGGTCTCATTTCTGGTTTGAGTGCCTGGATTTTGTTTGGTTTTGTTGTTGCTTTGTTTCCTTGGTGTGCATGCTGTGTCCAGTCAGGAGCAGAGTGACTCTTGCCAAGGAACTTTGTGGTGCTGTCACTTAATATTAAATCTGGTTGTTGCTGATCCCTTGCTGGGGATTTTTTCAGCGCTCTCAAGCCCTCGTTGGTAACAGGGTGAAGGAGCCCTGGCCCAGGCTCTGGCCCTGGGGGACACGGGGATGCTGCCAGGGGGTCCCTGTCCCCCTGTCCCACCCCCCATGGCCCCAGCCCTCGTCCCTGTGTCAGGCTCTGGGGTCGATCTCGTGGAACATCCTCTGGGGGAGGCTGCGGCGCCGGGGGCGGGGGGACCCAAGGGGACAGGGGACCCCGCTGTGCACGAGCAGCGTTGGACTTCTCTGGGGGAATTGTGAGGGGGGTCTGGGGTGGAGTGACCTCCCCACTGACCTCACACAGACCCGGTGATGTCACACACGACTGTGATGTCACACACAGCCCTTGTGATGTCACACAGCTGCCCTGTAATATCACACAGCCCACTCTGAGATGTAACAGGCCACCTGTGATTTCATACAGGTGCCCTGTGATGTCACAGCCTGCTCTTTGAGGTCCCAGTGTGCTCTGTGATGTCACAAAATCTGCCCTGTGATGTCACAGCCCAGCCTGTGATGTCACAGCCACCTTGTGATGTTATGCAGCCTCACTGTGATGTCACAGCCTGCTCTGTGATGTCACAGTCAGCTCTGTGATGTCACAACCCACTCTGTATTGTCTCTGCCTTTTCTGTGACATCACACAGCTGCTCTGTGATGTCACAGAGCACTTTTCTACGATGGCAGAGTCTTCTCTGTGACCTCACAGCCCGTTCTGAGATGTCACACAGCCAGCCTGTAATGTCACAGCCAACATTGTAACATCAGAACCTCCTCTGTGATGTCACAGCCTGCTCTGTGATGGCAGAACTCACTTAACATGTCACACAGCACCTCTGTGGGCTCACAGACCCACCCTGTGATGTCACAACACCTTCAGTGATGGAACACAGCCACCCTATAATGTCACAGCACACTCTTTGTCCTCACAGCTTGCTCTGCTCTGTGATGTCATACAGGCATGCTGTGATGTCACAGCCTGCTCTGTGATGTCACATAATAAACCAGTGTTGTCACAGCCAACTATATGATGTCACAACCTGGTCTGTGATGTCACACAATCACAGAATCACAGAATTGTTGGGTTGGAAGAGACCTTTAAGGTCATCAAGTCCAACCCATGCCCTAACACCACCTCAGCTAAACCATGGCACTGAGTGCCACATCCAGTCTTTTTTTAAACACATCCCATGATGGTGACTCCACCACCTCCCTGGACAGACAGTTCCAGTACTTTATCACCCTTTCCATAAAAAAAAAAATTCCTAATATCCAACCTAAATTTCCCTTGGTGCAGCTTAAGACACTGTCCTCTGGTTCTGTCAGTTGCTGTGAGGAGAGAGACCGACCCCCACCTGACTGCAACCACCTTTCAGGGAGTGTGGAGAGTGATAAGGTCACCTCTGAGTCTTCTCCAAGCGAAACAACTCCAGCTCCCTCAGTCATTCCTCACTGGACTTGTGTTCCAGACCCCTTGTAAAAGATAAGAGAAGTCTCTTTGTTCATCATTAAACAGGAACTCAGGCAAAGGAAGAGGTTTTTTGTGAATAACAGGAAACCCGGGGATATGCTGACTCCTTAGGTTGATTGTACAACTAGGGTCGGGAGGTGTGTAACCATCTATGGAAAGATTGTTACAGGGTCATAAACCCCCAGCGAGGAAGAGGAGGAGAGCCTTCATCCAGACGACCACCAGAGAGCAGGTGGCGACCCCCTAGCAACTGGAGGCGCACGCGCAGAGTACTCCCAGAAAAGCCACAAACGCGGAAGAAGGGGGAGAATAAAGGACCGTGGGAAAAGGGAAGCGGTGTGAGCCTTGGCAGAGCACTGACTCCCCGGCCGCACCCAGCGCTGTTTGCTTGTCATTGCTTGCTGTAATCAATAAAATTCTTTTTATCAATCCCTAAAGGATTAGACAAATTATTTACTTTAACTTATAAAACCCGTTCCCTGCTCTTGCTGCTGCCCCATCTTCAAAGCCTCTCCCTCGGGCTCTTCCTCCCGTGCAGAGCAGCTCTCCTGGACAGGGACGGCAGATGGCACAGCTGGGAAGCAAAGGGAGCACTGAGTCAGTATGGGGACGTTTTCCTTGGCAGCAGCTGCACTTCCATCAGGGAAGGGAAGATCTCAGAGCCTCCCCAGGAGGGTTAGAAAGAAAAAGCAGCCGAGCGGGCCAGGCTGTGGTGAGCGCAGCCGCGGCAGGACTGTCCCGCAGCCCCGGCAGCCCGGCACAGCCGGCACAGCTCCCGGGCCCTGCCGGCACAGCTGCCTTGCCCAAGGACAGCCCCTGTGCCGGCCGGGGCAGCTGCGCTGAGCAGCCCCAGCACGGGCAGGGCCCGCTGCTGCCCCACCGGGCAGTGCCCACGGCCACAGCCCACGCCACCCTCAGCCCCACCCTGCCTCCCCGGCCCTGTGGCCTCACCCGGGCTCTCTCCAGCGTGGCAGCAGCAGGTCCCCGTTCCCTGCTCTTGCTGCTGGCCTTCAGCTTCTCCCTGCTGGCTCCCGTCAGTCTCCGGCTGTCCTCAAGGTCTCCACTGCAGCTGTGGCAAAAGCGGAGGCTCTGCAACTGGTTCCAAGGCCTGGCAGAGCTGCAGTCCCGGAGCCCTCTGTGCTCCCTGCCGGCCCCCTCCATCCCCTCAGCCCCGCCATGCTCTCGGCAAAGCCCCAGCCCCCTTCAGTTTCTTCAGCCCCTCACAGTCCTCTCAGCCCCTCAGTCCCTTCTGACCCATCCCGTCCCCCTAGACCCGCCACCCCTCGGCCTGTGCCACTTCCCTGTCACCTCAGTGCCACCATCGCCCTCGGCTGCCCCACAGCCCTCAGCCCCAGCAGCACCTCAGGGTCACCGTCCCTTCAGCGTCACCGCCCCCTCAGCCCCCTCAGTCTCACCGTCCTTCAGCAGCTCCTCAGGGGACACTGCCTGGGGCCACCGGCAGCTCCCACCGCTCCAGGGACACCCGGGGCTGGAACTGCTGCTCCGCCCGGCCCGGCCGCCAGCTCGGACCCAGCACAGGGAGAGGGGACACAGGGGGCACGGGGGAAAAGCAAGAGGTGAGGGAGGAAGCAGAGCAGGGGAAGAGGTTAAAAAGAGGCCTACACCTATACAGATATCAATCTATGTAACTAAACTCCCATATATCAATATAAATATGCCTATCTACAAATATAACTATAGATATGTAAATGTAACTATACACATGTATAAAGGCAACTATGGACATCTACAACTATAACTGCACATCGAAAAATATAAATATATACACCTAAAACTAAAAATAAATTAACTAGACAAATCTCTGTCGATGTAGATAGATAAATATAACTACATAAACCTATAAATACAACTACATATAGCAATAAACATAACTATACACATCTATAAATATAACTAGAGACAGAGGAATTCTACCTGCCCAATGGTCACAGGCTCTCCCTCTGTCTCTTCCTGGCACACAGGGCAGCCCTCCTGGACACGTTGATCACACGGGATCTGGGAAGCAAAGGGAACACTGAGACAATACTGGCCCTTGTGCAAGCGCCCCTTGAGCACCAATTGTCCTTCTATCAGGGACATTAAAAGATGGCCTGAAAGGCAGACTCTCACTTGGCAATTTGAAGCCTGCTCTATAAAGAACAGGGATCCTTCCAAGTTTTCCAAACGGAACTGTGTAAAGTATTTAAGTATTCTAATAAAGTCTCAGCACCCACAGTGCAAATGGCACCCACGAGAGCTTGAAACACAGACAGTCCCAGTGACAGAGAGACCACAGTCCTCACTGAAATGGCTGAAGGCTGCTGGGGGCTGAGGTATGAACCAGACTGGGACACCCAGCTTGGTGGCACAACTCCCACAAGGTCAGGTTTATTCCCTGCTCTCTTGCCACAGCAGAGGACTCAGTGCCCAAGCCTCTGGCGAAGCGTGGAGGGCAGAGCTCGGGCAGGTTGTGCATGTGCCTTTGAACTAAAGGCACCAGGAAGCACCAACCCTGCAGACAAGAACTCAACTCTTCTCGTCTCCCTTCCTGCCAGAGGCAGGCTCAGAGCAGCCGTCTCACACCTCTCTAAACCAACGGGGGCTCTGTCCTTACCAGGCTCCTCGGGCTCTGGGGAACTGTTCTCGCAGCTCTCGGTGCCAGATGAAGTTTCCTCTGCTGCAGCCCGGTTCACAGGCTCCCCTCCTGAAGACTCAGGGGCAACATTCATATTGCCCTTGAAAGAACAATAGAAAAAAAGAAAACTAAAGATCATTCAGTATTTTGCTGGAATCGCATCAAGGATACAGTTACTCTCCTTCTCCATGTAACAGCGTTCAAAAGCTTTCAGCCCAGCCTCTTCCATTCCCCTCCAATGGGTTACCTGAGCAGAGGGAGACCTTTCAGGCAGGGATCTCCTGATCTCCCGGATCATTTGCCCGATGGCAAAGTCAAGATCCACTGGTGGCAACTGCTCTTCACCAGGTGCATTCCAGGCTGAGCCGGAGGCCGTCGATGCTGCACAACCTGCACTGCCAGGTGGAGCGCTGGGGGCTGAAGTGCCCGAGGTGGCTGCAAGAATCCAAAGACATTGGTCACACTGCACAACGTGGCTCTGGGACACAGATCTCTGTTGCTGCCTTGGATCAACCATCACAGGAAGCAGGCAGGAAAACCAGGCAGAGAATCTTTTGCCTTTCTAGGTGCCCCTTCTAAATAAGCTTGAGAATTTTGGGCCGAGAATGACAGAGCCTTGTGGAAAAATACTCCAAACAGTCACTTTGCATGACCTTTTGGAAAAGCAAGGCTACAACTCTTTTCCTACCTCGCGGGTCGTAGGCTGGGGGCTGCTGCTCCCTGTGGAGCTGCTGGAAGCTGCAGGGCTGGATCCTGAGCACCTCCCGGTCGATCGGAGGCAGCTGCCCCCCGTAGAGCTGCTGGAAGCGGCTGCGAGGCCCCTCCCGCCCGAGCGGCAGCAGCGGCTCCCCGTAGAAACCGAAGAAGCCGCAGGGCGGGATGCGCAGCAGCTCCCGCTCGGCGGGCGGCGGCCGCTCCCCATAGAGCTCCTGGAAGCGGCTCGGCCCCTCCCGCCGGGCCGGCACCGGCCGGTCCCTGTGCAGCAGGTGGAAGCCGCAGGGCGGGCGCCGGGCGAGCAGCGGCCGCTGCCCGGGGGGCGGCTGGAAGCGGCCAGGCCGGGGGCTGCGCAGCTCCCGCCCGTCCGGCAGCGTCCGCTCCCTGTGCAGCAGCAGGAAGCCGCTGGGCGGGCGCCCGGGCGGCAGCGGCGGCCGCTCCCTGGAGAGCGGCTGGAAGCGACTGCGCCCGTCCCGCCCGTGCGGCAGCGGCCGCGCCCCGGGGAGCTGCTGGGAGCCGCGGGGCGGGCGCCTGCGGCCCTCCCGCCCCGCCGCCGGCCGCTGCCTGTTGGCCGCGCTCCGGCGCCTGATGCGGAGCAGGAGGTCGGGGCGGTCGCGGCGAAAGCAGGGGTTGCCGTAGTGGAGCCAAGCCCCGGCATCGCCCGGCGCAGCTGAGCCAACCCGGCCCGGCACCCTGCGGAAGCCGTAGCGGTAGAGCTGGCGCACGAAGCTGCGGAACTGCGTGGCCCTGAAGGTGTGCGGGGCCGGGCCCCGGGCGTCGCCCGGGCTGAGCAGCTCCCGCTCGAAGAGGGAGCGGTGGATGAGCAGCCCCCGGGCCCGGCTGTCCCAGCGCACGGAGCGGACGCGGGGGCTGTTCGCCAGGCGCCACAGCTTGGCGGGGAAGGCGCTGGCTCTGAGCCCGGCGGGCAGCGGCAGCTCCGCCATGGCGCCGCTCGCCGGCTGTCGCCACAACGGCCCCGGCGCAACGGCCGCGTGGGGATACCATAGGGACAGAGCCAACGCGGGGATTTGGAGCCTGGGGGTGCTGGCACCAAAGTCCTGCTCTTGAGAGGGGTGCAGGGACACAGGGGCTGTCAGAGGACAATGAGAGACAGGGGACATGAGGCCATAATGGGCCAAGCAAGATCCTGCCCAGCGTGGCAGCAAAGACATTTCCTCCCCGTGGCCTTGGCACTCCAGGGCACCCCAAAAAGGGCCGAGGAGTCCTGTGTGTAACCAGGAGGGATGACTGACATCACTGTGGGTCCCGGCATTCCCCAGTCCCTTGCTGGCCATTCAGTGCACACTGGGGCCGCTGGGCATGTGTGGAACATGGGGATGGGGTGCACAAAATTAAAGGGGGACCCCAAAGTGGAAGGAGTGGAAGCCAAAATCGCTGGGTGGAGACCCCCAAAACGGAGGTGTGAGATCCCAAAATGGAGGGAGAAACCCACAAAATGGGGCAACGCCCCAAAAACCCACATGAAGCTGTTTTCTCCCTCCATTGTTTACCAACAAGAGTTCCATCTACCAACTCTAATTTCAGCAAATAATTCCAAGTGTTTTAGCTGAAACTCATTCTGAGCAAACTTTGTAGAAGTGATCACAGACTCACAGAATGTTCTGTGTTGGAAGGGATCCACCGAGTCCAATTCTGAAGGGAATGGCTTGCTGGCAGGGTCAGCACCAAAGACACCCACCCCAGCTTAAGGAAGAAGTGTCATTGACTGTAGGGCAAAGCAGCACAGAAGTACAAAAGGATAAGCTAAGCAATGCACCTGATTATTACTAGAAAAGATTGCCTGTAGGGATTCAGAAAGATACATCACCAGTTACCCTCACACTTGACCATTGTCCTGACACACACGTCAGCTGGGGATGCCCTGTCACACCAAGGGATTGGAGAAGCACTCCCAGTAACTGGGAATTCCTATGTGGTTCGCCCACCCTCAGGCGAGGCCGCCAACTTTGCGCCAAGTGAGAGGGCCCAGATTTTATACTGTTGAATAAACAAGCTACCATAACTTCTAGTGTGGGAACATCTGGTTTCATCCTCCTCTTGGCCAGGGCTCAGGGAGAAGCTAAGGGAGTTTGCTTTGAGCCTACATCTTCAAAAAAAGCCAGATAGAGATGTGATAAATGAATATGATTTGTGCCAATAATTGTAACTATATCGATATTTTAGAAAATATTTGTTAAAAAGTAATAGGGGAAAGTGATATGTAATTAGCATCACAAAACAGCTGTTTGCAGATGCTCATAAGATCCAGGATGGAGTATTGAGATACTTTAGCACAAACACCCTTGGGAAGGACAAAGCTGGGAAAAACTCCAAGAGTGGAATTGACATTGAGACGAATGAAAGTCCAGGCAACTTCTTCTTAGGCAAGATTGGCCTTGAAGACAATTAAGCTGCCCACATGGCCCTGGGCGCAAGGCTGGTGCCCCACAGGACATGGGTGCCACCCACGGTGGGGCACAAGGGGAAGGCTGAGGAAGCAGAGCGCAGAGACTGTGTGGGGGAAATAACAACAATTTATTTATTTTTCTAAAAAGAAAGAGTTGAAGAGCCTTGCTAGTTCTACTGCAGGGGTGGGGAGAGTTTGAGGCCTTTCTCTTTAGGGACCGCCGGGGCCACCCAGGCAAGCAGTGCCTGCCTTGGGTGGGACCAGAGGGTCTGAGGCTGGTGCTCTGGACAGATGGATCAGAGGGACCTGCCTCATCCTAGGGCTGGTCCTGCTCTGGGGACACCGGCACAACTGGCGGATGGCTTTGACCCCTGCTGGGGGTGACCTCCGTTGTGGCAGCTTCCTCTTCTTCCTCTGTGGGCACTTGAGGGCTGCTGGGTAGAGTCCAAGAGCTGGGTCTGGGGCTGTTAGGGCTGGAGGAGTTGGGGTTGTTTGGGCTGGAGAAGCTGGGGGAACTGTGGCTGTTGGGTCTGGAGAGGCTGGGGGAGCTGGAGAAGATGGAACTGGAGCTGCTGGAGCAGCTGCTGGCTGCTGGGCTGTCATCCTCATCTGCGGCAGCATGGGAGTGCAGCAGACTCTGGGCCCCTGAGCTGCAGTGTCTCACAGTGATGTCGATGGTGCCCTGGACCAGTGGCACTGTGTGTTCCTCCAGGAAGCCCTGCAGACTCTGGATCATGTCCTCCTGGTCTGGCCCACACACACAGAGAACATACAGGATGGCACTCTGTGCTCCTTGCCATCCACCACTGCTCCCTTTGGATGGCCTCCATCCTCTGGTTCAGCCAAGTCCGCACAGGGTCCAGAAGTTCCCGTCGTTGACGGAAAAGTCCTGCCCAGACCTTGGGCAGGACACTGCCGACAGCTCTGGCTGGTCTCTACTGAGGAGAAGAGGGATGGGCCGGCACAGGGCCATGGGGGCTGATCTCGTCCTGGCCGCCGGGAGCTCGCTCTGATGAGCTCGTGGCTGCTGGCAGCTGCTCAAGGGCTGTGATGACAATCTCTAGAGTCACCGGCATCATCAGAAAACCTGACAGTCTCTGTTGCTCCTCTGCACAGCTGATGTGCATCCAAGGGTTGATCCCAGCCAAAATCTGCCAGTACCGCCAAGTCTGGCTGGCCTTGGCCTCTGGTGGCTGCCCCTGCCACACTGGGACTCGGTTCTTTCCTTCCCATGGAGATCACTGTGACATGGTGGGGACCTCATGGAAGCAAGGGGATCATTGTGGCACCACTGGAGCCCATGGAACCAAGGGGCCATGGTGACACAGCAGGGCTTCATGGACCCAGAGACCATTATGACTCTGTGGGGCCTGATGGAACCATGGAGGCCATTAGGACCCTTCAGGGCCTCGTGTCACCAAGGGGGCATTGTGACACCTCAGGGCCTCATGGAAGCAAGGGACCATTGGGACACTGTGGAGCCTCATGGAACCAAGGGAACATGGAACAGGTCTGGCTGGCTTGGCCTCCCAGGGGCCACCTGACAGGTCTGGCTGGTGTTGGAATGCCAAGGGCTGCCTCTCATCAGCTCCTGGAGCACTGGGGCTCCGTGCTTTCCTTGCTATGGAAAAGAACTGTCCCTCTTTTCAGCTGCCCATTGCCAAAATTGGTATCGTCACTAAAAAATTTCCAATATGCAAGGGAATCTCCCAGAAAAAAAAAACTGTCATCTCTAGCTGACCTCTGGCAGTAACCTCTCATCCACCCGGGCAAACAGAGGGGCTCTGTTCCTTCCTTCCTGTGGAAAAGAACCTGGCCTTCATGTGCAGGGTCCATGGCTAAAATCAGAATTTGGCCTCCCAAATTCCGTATATCCAAGGATCACTCCCAGACAATAGTAGTCAGGACAGACAGGTCAGACTGGCCCTGTCCTCTGGTGATTTTCTTAGATTATGAGCTGAATGTTTTCATTTGAAAACACCCTGGAGAGCACCCAGAGATCTCCCAAGGTGGAGTTTGGAGGCCTCGGGCACATGACCACTACATATGGACAAAGGAGCTCTGTGCTCTGTGCTGTTGTGGTGGTTTTGCATCACGGAAGTGATGTCCTGAGAGAAGCTGCTAGCAGTTTCCTTGGTGTCTGACAAAAAAACAGTCAGTAATTAGCTTTGAGAGCTGACAATCTGTTAAACCACTAAGGAAACTGCACACGCCTCTGTGAAGACACAAGTTAAAGATGGAGAAGCCTGGCTGGGTCTGTTTCCCTTCTGGCCAGCAAAGAGGTGGCCAGGCCGGCCCAGCCCCCGTCTCAGCCAGGCCAGGCCGGGCGGCTCCTGCCGTGGGGCCGGGCCCCTTCCCAGGGAGCCGCCAGGCCCCATCGGCTGCCGGGCAGGGCAGGGGAGGCCGCGGGACCGAGGCCGGGCCGGGCTGTGGCTGCGGTTGCTGACATCTGGCCGCTACCGAGCCCTGCCCCGCCGCCAGCCCGGGCCCAGCCAGGATCCGCCGGGCCCCAGGAGCAGCCCCGGGCCTGGCCGGCTCGGCCAAGGTTCTGCCGCCCTTGGGGTTCGCCCGCAACCAGCGGGCAGGGGAGGAGAAGCCATGGGCCCCGGCCGTGCTGCTGCTGTGCTCTGGCCTGGCTGCTGAGATCCTGGCCCTGCCCCAGCGCGGCCCAGCCTGACACAGCCCCAGCGCAGCCGCTGCAGAAACCTCCATGGTAAAACAGCTCCGGCCGCAAGTACCGAGCCCGGCCGGGGTCACGGAACCATCTGCAGGCCCCGGCTGAGATATTGACTCTTCCAGTGCTTCCATCCTCCCTCGAGTGAGAGAAAAGGACAAAGTGCAGGCACACACAGGAGCAACATGAAGACACCGAGGTCAGTGAAGAGGAAGTTGGGTCCCAGATGGAAGGGATGGAAGGAGACACCTTGATCTTGGGGCTGAAATCCTCTGGTAAAGCTATGGAGAAGGATGTAATTGATACATCAGACAATAACGCATTAAAAAGTATGGGGAGATGATTTGTTTAGCAAAGGCCTCCGTGCTAATGTAAGGAAATGTTGAAGTACCTGTGATCCCATGAGAAGTTTGAACAATGAAAGAGAGCAGAGTGATGAGACCCTGAGCCCCCAGGGAGAGAAGAAGACCTCTGTTTCCAGAGATGAAGATGATTTCAGAAATAAAAGAAGAGAACCTTTGCTCTTATACAGCTCATCTTTAAACTAATACCCCATAAGCTGGCATGGCTGATAAACACAGCTGTGGGAAAAGCTGTGAAAAAATGGGAGGGATTTCACAATTACAGATTTTTCCTAGGCAGCTGCTATTCATGGGAATGAAAAGCCATGAGATAACTGTTGTCTTGTGGAGAAGTCTCCATAACATTTACAAGAGGAACTTCTCTTTCTAAGTCAACCAAAGAAAGACTATTCTAGAGGTGGAAAACTGACTGAAATTTTAGGTTTCGTCTCTTTTCATTGTCAGGTTGTATGGAGAGAGGAAGTGTTCTGAAAGTTTTGTTCTGATCCTTATTACTCTTTATTTTAGTTACTATTAATAAACTTTTCTTTATGCCCTTTTAAAGTTTTGAGCCCACTTTGCCTTTCTCCTAATATTATCTAAGAAATTAGTAAGTATATTCTAGTGAGTGCCCTGGTAATTAGCCAACACTGAACCCACCACAGTAATTAACACATTGGCCGAGAAATCTCAAATTGGCGAACCAAAGCCAATACAAATCTTCCTGATGAACTGCCTCAGACAAGTAGGAAATCAAGGCACAGCCATGGTTTCTCAGGATTTGTTTGTTCCTCATGAGCCCCGTGGTGCATTTGGAGCTGAGCCCTGGAACCTCAGGGCCCAAGAGGAGATTGCACAAATCTTTGCAGGAGTCAAAGGCAGAAGAAAACCCCAAAGTGTCTCAAAGCATAAATGGGACCCACTGAGGTCCATCCCCAACACAGGCTCCTCATGGACTTCTTGGAGGAGAGAATTGGATGCCAGGATGGCACAAAAACCTCTCAGAGACTCAAATTGCACAAAAACCTCTCAGTGTGGAAAGGAAAATCTAAAGTAGCTTTAAAAACTTGAGTATCTCAAAGCATTAATGAGCCCCACTGAGTGTTGTTCCTGACAAAGCCTCTCCAGGGACTAATTACAGCAGATAATTAGGGCCATGATTGCACAAAGCTCTCAGAGACTCCAAGGCAAAAGCCAAAGCCAAAGTGCTTTGAAAAACCTGCAGTCCCTGGGAGCATGAAGGAGCCCCCAGGGCCATTCCTGAGCAAGGCTCCCCAGGGACTCCTTCCAGCAGATCCTTGAGGCCACTGGGATGTGGGCTAGGGGGGATGCTGAGGGCAGGACAAGGGGCTGACAGTGCCCAGCCTGGCTGGGGCTGTGCCAGGAGGCCCCAGTGCCTCAGGACAAGGTGTCTCCTGACAGCCCTTGGTGGCACAGAGCCTGCTGTGCCCCAGGGCACCAAGACTTGGCTTCTCTTTGTCCCCACCTGTCATCAGTGCCTCCAGTTCTCTGCTCTGCCTGGGGCCTGGGGACACTTTCTCAGTCGTGTCCCTCAGTGGGACCCATTAAAGAAACTTTGAAGTTGGATTCTGACTTGGAGCTCTGGAGAGGTTTCTGCAGCTCCCTCTCAGGGCCTGATGTTCAGGGCCTGAGCACAAAGCCCCAGAGGGTCATTAAAGTCCTTGTGCTGTGTCTGTGCTGCTGAGCTGGGCCGGGCTCCTGGCACAGAGGGTGATCCTGGTAACCAAGGAGAGCTTCAAAAGCACATTTCTCTGGATGAGCAGCTCTTCTCCCAGCCCAGCAGGGCTGGGGCACTGCCTGCAGCCAGCCCGGGCACAGCACAGAGGCACAGAGAGCTTCCATCAGTCAGGGCTGGGAAGGTGCTGAGAAGTACCTGGGGCAGAATCACTGGCAGCCCTTGGCACAGGAACCTCTGGCTGCAGGACAATGCAGCTGCAGCTCCTGGAGTGATCTCCTACAGCTGGAACATCCCAATGCCCACAGACCCTGTGAGTACAACTCTGAGTATTTCTGGTACAGGGTAGGTAAAGTGCTCATGAAGCTCTGATATGCTGAGGGGTTCTGATCAATCATAGAATATTTCCAAGACAAGGATTTTGATAAAAATGAGGAAATTTCCTAAGAATTTATATTCAGTTTCTTACTGTTGGAGAATGGCAGGGGGGGAGGAATAGATAGTAACTGTTGATTATGAATTTTGACAAGCACCTGAGACATCCAAACTATTACCTTTAGTGATCAATAGGTTCAAAGACGATCCCTAATGTGCTTTCAGCCACTCTGCCCATGGACAGCAGCAGCATCACCTCTGCTGGAGCCATCAGGCTCAGTCTGAGCTGTCCTTTCTCCAAGCTGCAAACAGAACCTGCCCCCAGCCAATGCCCTGCAAACAGGCAGGGTTCTGTCAGGCCAAGGAGAGTGCACAGAGATTTGGGGTCTGTGAGTGCTGGCAGGGAGAGCTCAGGCACAGGGAAACACCTGCAGGAGGAAAATCCCCAGGAAACACAGAGAAGATCAGGGAAGGAGAGAAAACAAAATCCAGAAGTGCTGTGGCAGGGAGAGTTTAGCGATGTCCAGAGGATCCCCTCCAGTGCAGCCCCTCCCTCTGAATAAGCCCTCTCCCTCCTGTCCCCCCAGCCAAGCCTCTGCCCTCAGGGCCGGGGCTCCAAGGCGTGCAGCCCCTCCTGTGCAGGCAGAGCTGCAGCAGAGCCGTGGGGCAGCTCTGCAGCCCCGGGCCCAGTTCCCTCTGCAGAGCACAGGGCTGGGAGCAGCTGCCCAGCACTGGGGGCTCTGGGAGGGGGCACAGCTGGCTCAGGGGGACACAGCTGTCCCCAGTGCCCGGCTCTGGGCAATGCTGTCAGTGCAGCCAGGGAAGGAGCTGCATCTCCCTGCATCCAGTGCCATCAGAAGGACACTTGGAAGTCTCCCTGAGATTTCAGTCCAAGCTGGGAGCTCCAATCCAGGGTGCAAACCTGTCCTAGAGTATCTCTGAGTTATAAGACTGATGGGGAAAGGCAGAGGTGTTCTGACACTGAAAGTGCTGCTGGGTTGGTGAAATGAGCAACGTGAGTCCTTGGCTACAAATATGGAGCTGGGCTGTGCTGGATCCATCTGCTCTCAGAAGTGCCTGGTGACATTTTAGGGGGAGTATGGGAAGGTGATCATCCTCCACTTGAGAGAGGTTAAAGCCCAGAGAAACTCTGAACAGGTCAGAATGACAGACAATCTCCCCTCACTCTCCTCTCATCATTTTGCCTCACAGAACTTGCTCTGTTCTTCCTCGGGGCAGCAGAAATTCTGAGGGTTTCTGATATCCAAGAACACCAGCAGTGATATGGGGGTTCTTAAAAAGAAAACCTCAGAACTCTTGAACACAAAATGGTGTCTGTCTGTGGCACAGAGGAGGGTGTATGGGAAATGGCTTTGGTTTTGGTTACAGGTACCTCTTTCAACTCTTCACTGTCCTTTCTCCATGAACAGAACCCCATGTGCAGCCACAGCCAATGTCCAACAGCAGCTCCATCAGCCACTTCCTCCTGCTGGCACTGGCAGACACGCGGCAGCTGCAGCTCCTGCACTTCTGCTCTTCCTGGGCATCACCCTGGCTGCCCTCCTGGGCAACGGCCTCATCATCAGCGCCGTAGCCTGCGGCCACCACCTGCACACGCCCATGTTCTTCTTCCTGCTCAACCTGGCTCTCAGCGACCTGGGCTCCATCTGCACCACTGTCCCCAAAGCCATGCACAATTCCCTCTGGGACACCAGCACCATCTCCTACTGAGGATGTGCTGCTCAGGTCTTTCTGATTTTCTTCTTCCTTGGAGCAGAGTATTTCCTCCTGACCATCATGTGCTACGACCGCTACGTGTCCATCTGCAAACCCCTGCACTACGGGACCCTCCTGGGCAGCAGAGCTTGTGCCCACATGGCAGCAGCTGCCTGGGCCAGTGGCTTTCTCTATTCACTGCTGCACACGGCCAATACATTTTCCCTGCCCCTGTGCCATGGCAATGCCCTGGGCCAGTTCTTCTGTGAAATCCCCCAGATCCTTAAACTCTCCTGCTCAAATTCCTACCTCAGGAAATTTGGGCTCATTGCTGTTAGTGCCTGTTTGGTATTTGGTTGTTTTGTGTTCATTGTTTTCTCCTATGTGCAGATCTTCAGGGCCGTGCTGAGGATCCCCTCTGAGCAGGGACAGCACAAAGCCTTTTCCACCTGCCTCCCTCACCTGGCCGTGGTCTCCCTGTTTGTCAGCACTGCAGCATTTGCTCACCTGAAGCCCCCCTCCATCTCCTCCCCATCCCTGGATCTGTCAGTGTCAGTTCTGTACTCAGTGGTGCCTCCAGCCCTGAACCCCCTCATCTACAGCCTGAGGAACCAGGAGCTCAAGGCTGCAGTGTGGACACTGATGACTGGATGGTTTTGAGGAACATTAAACTGCTGGCCAATTCCTCCAAATGACTTGTAATAAAAGTCATCTTTGATACATCTTGTTGGTTTCTTTTTGGACATTCTTTTTCTTTGTTTTGTTTTTTAAATATTGTCCACAAATAAATGTCACTGTTTTTGCCATTGCTCATTTTGTTTCTCTCCACCTTCCCTGTGGCTATAGACTGTGTCAATGAGGGGTTGCGATGTTGGGGGCTTTAAAGGAACTCAAGGATGTCGAAGCAAAGTTTTCTGCAGAGATGCCCTTTTGTTGCCTTCTCTGGAGCTGCAGCAGCAATGTCTGTGTGCAGAGCTGGGAGCAGATCAGTGCTGGCACAGCAGCTGTGCCCAGCAGCAGCAGCACTTGGTGTTGCCAGTGCTGCTCCCGTGGCCCTGCCCCGCTGTCCTGGTGGCCTGGTGTTGCTGCAGGGCTGAGTGCTCTCGGGGCCGGGCACAGTCCTGGGGGTGGCAGTGCCGGGGCTGCAGCAGGGACAGCCCATGGGCACTGCTTGGGCAGCGCTGACGCCTCAGGCCAGGCGCTGGGGGCTCCAAGCTCCTTGCCCAGGCTCTCTCAAGAACACGGCCAGGCCAATGCTCAGCACAGAAAACCCCCGTGAGCAGCCCCAGGCTGGCCGTGGGCAGGCTGGGGGCAAACAGCATGGCTGGTGCTCTGCAAGGGCCCTGGGGGAGACGGGAAGGAGCAGCAGAGCAGGGGCTGATCCATCCCCAGTGCGCTGGACAGCCCAGGGCAGCGTCCCAGAGCGTCCTGATGGAGCTGCCAACAACATCCCCCCTCTGCAGCCCTGGCCTCTCCCCCAGCTCACACAGGTGCCGCATCCTTGCAGGCACAGCCATGGCAGCACTGGCTCAGGAGCCCCTGTTTGCATTGCACACAGCAGGCGGGAGCACCCCCATGCTGCTGCTGTGGGGACATGAACCTGAGGGAGCACAAATGCCATCAGCCCCTGGGGCCAGGAAGGGCTGGGGCACGCCAGGGAAACCACTCAGCTTTGTCCTGGCCTCTGCAGCCAGCCAGAAAGTTTGTTCCCATCAGCTGGGAGTTTCCTGTCCCACTGCAGACACTGTTGCTCAGAGCCAGGGCTGCCTGGCAGCCACCCCCAAACTGCCCTGAGCATTTCCTTGGCTTCCCCTTTGCTTTCTTTACTCTTCCTGCTACCAATTTCTTCCCATGGCCCACCCCTCTTCCCTCCCCTGCAAACAGCCCATCCCTGTTTGCCCTTTCCTCTCTGGCCCCACTCCCCATTCCAGTTCCTGACTTGGCACCATGGGAACGGCCCTTGGGGAGCAGGATCATCCCACAAGTGCTGCAGGAATTGTCTGCAGGCTCCTGCAGTGCCTGGTGCTGCTCCCTTGCCAGAGGCACCCCAGGCCAGGGGGGCACATCTGGGCTGCTGTGTCTGGCTGTGGGGCTGCCTGTTCTGGGCAGTGAGGAGGGGCTGCAGAGGCTCTGCAGGACTGACAGGATGGGCTTTGGGCTGTGAGGAGAAGCTGAGGGACCTGGGCTGCCGGAGCTTCTGAAGAGGAGGCCCAGGGCTCCTCCTGCAACTGCTCCAAGGGTGGTTTCACAGAATCACAGAATCAGCAAGGCTGGAAAAGACCTTGGAGATCATCAAGTCCAACCTGTGCCCTGACACCGCCTTGTGTCCCCTGAGCCTCCTCTTCTCCAGGATAAACAACCCCAGCTCCCTCAGCCGCTCCTCTCAGGACTTGTGCTCCAGACCCCTCACCAGCCTTGTTGCCCTTCTCTGGACACGCTCCAGCCCCGCCAGTTCCTTTCTAAATTGGGGAGCCCAGAACTTGACACAGCACTCCAGGTGCTGCCCAACCAGTGCCCATCACAGGGGAAGAATCACTGCCCTGCTCCTGCTGGCCACACCATTCCTGATCCAAGCCAGGAGCCATTGGCCTTCTTGGCCACCTGGGCACACTGCTGGCTCATGTCCAGCCTGCTGTCCATCAGTCCCTGCAGGTCCCTTTCTGCCTGGCTGCTGTCCAGCCACTCTGTCCCCAGCCTGTAGCGCTGCAGGGGTTGTTGTGGTCAAAGTGCAGGACCTGGCACTTGGACTTGTTAAACCTCACCTTGTTGGATTTGGTTCCTGGATCCAGCCTGTCCAGGTCCCTCTGCAGAGCCCTCCTATTCTCCAGCAGATCAACACCCCCAGACAACTTGGTGTCACCACGGTTCCATGAGGCCCCAGAGTGTCCCAATGGTCTCCATGATTCCATGAGGCCTCCCAGTGTCACAATGTCCCTCTGGTGTCACAAAGTCCCTTGGATCCTTGGGCCCTGCAGTGTCACAATGGCACCGTGGTGCCCCAGGGCCCTGCAGTGTCACAATGGATCCTTGGTTCCATGAGGTCTGGCAGGGCAGCAATGCTCTCCTTGGTTCCCACTGTCTCCCACACCTCCCACTGTCAGGCTATAGAAGGACACCTGGCTGATGAAGGGGAGTGGGAGTGGGTACCTACTCAAGGAGGTAATAATAAAAATCCCTCTCAACCCCCTCTCCCAAGTCAGGTGCCATTTCCGATTCTGTATGATCCCCTGGATCTGGAGAGTCAGCCAGATGGTTTCGAAGAAAATTATCTGCCCAGTGAGCCTCCCAATTTATGATTCATCTGTGAGACAGATCAGCACCTCTAACATCAAAAAGGAAAGAAGGGTAATCGTGGTGGGTGACTCCCTCCTGAGGGGAACAGAGGGCCCCACATGTCGACCAGAGCCACAGAGAGGTCTGCTGCCTCCCTGGGGCCTGGGTACGGGATATCACTGACACACTGCCTGGGCTGATTCAGCCCTCTGATTATTGCCCACTGCTGATACCCCAGGCTGGCAGTGATGAGATTGAAAACAGGAGTGTCAGGGCAATTAAAAGGGACTTTAGGGCATTGGGTCAGGTGGTTAATAGGACAGGGGCACAGACAGTCTTTTCCTCAGTCCCTCTGGAGTCTGAGAAAAACGGTGAAAGCAATAGGAGAGCTCACATTATCAACGAGCGGCTCAAGGGTTGGTGTCATCGTCAAAATTTGGGATTCTTTAATCATGGGGCAACTTTTACAGCAGCTGGCCTGCTTGGACCAGACAGGCTCCATCTTTCTGTGAAGGGCAGAAGAATTTTAGCTCATGAACTGTCAGAACTTGTTGAGAGGGCTTTAAACTAGGTCTGAAGGGAGAGGGAGATGTAGCTGGTTTGTCTGGAAGCAGGCTCGTGGGTGGTAAGCCTGAGTTAGGGGTGAAATCAGCAGCCCAGCTGAGGTGGGCTCAATAAAGGCCATCCAGGAAATTTTTAGAGTTTGTGGAGGACAATTTTTAGTTGCAGCTGGTGGTTGAGCCCACCAGGGGAGGGACTATGTTAGATCTGTTGTTTGTAAATAGAGATGGGCTGGTGGGAGATATGGTGGTTGGAGGCCGCTTGGGGCACAGTGATCATGAAATTATAGAATTCTCAATATTTGGTGAAATGAGGAAGAACACCAATAAAACTCCTACATTGGACTTCTGGAGGGCAGACTTTGGCCTGCTGAGGAGACTTATTCAGAGAGTTCCTTGGGAAACAGCCCTTGAAAACAAAGGAGTTCAGGAAAGGTGGGAAGCTTCAAAACAGAGATCTCGAGGGCACAGGAACAGACTGTCCCTGTGTGCCAAAAGATGAGTCGACAAGGCAAACATCTAGCCTGGATGGGCAAGGAGGTTTTGAAGGAACTTAGGAATAAAAAGAGGATGTATCATCTTTGGAAGGAGGGTCAGGTCTCTCAGGAAGTATTTAAGGGGCTTGCTAGGGCATGAAGGGAAGAAATTGGGGAGGCCAAAGCTCAGTTTGAACTTAAAATGGCAGCTTATGTAAAGGATAATAAAAATATTTTTATAAATACATCAATGGCAAAAGGAAGGGTAAGACCAACCTTTGTTCTTTATTTGATGTGGAAGGGAATTTAATACCTGCAGATCAGGAGAAGGCAGAGGTGCTTAATGCCATTTTTTGCCTCAGTTTTTAGTGAGAAGATGATTTGCCTTCAGGACAACTGTCCTCCTGGGCTGGTAAATGGTGTCAGGGAGCAGAGTGGGCCACTGTTATCTAGGAGTAGGCAGTCGGAGACCGGCTGAGCTGCTTGGATATTCATAAATCCATGAGGCCAGATGGGATCCAGCCCAGGGTGAAGAGGGAGCTGGCAGATGAGCTTGCCAAGCCATTCTCCATCATTTACCAGCAGTCCTGGCTCACTGGTGAGGTCCCAGATGACTGGAAGCTTCCCAATGTGGTGCCCATTCACAGCAAGGGTGGGAAGGAGGATCCTGGTAATTCCAGGCCAGTCAGCCTGACCTCAGTACCCGGTAAGGTCATGGGACAGTTCACACTGAGTGTCATCACACAGCACTTCCAGGATGGCCAGGGTGTCAGACCCAGCCAGCAGGGGTTTAGGAGGGCTAGGTTGTGTCTGACCAACCTGGTCTCCTTCTATGACCAGGTGACCCTCCTGGTGGATGCAGGACAGGCTGTGGATGTGTCTATTTGGACTCCAGCAAGGCCTTTGGCACTGTCTCCCACAGCACACTCCTGGAAAAGCTGCAGCCCACGGCTGGGACAGGAGCACTCTGTGCTGGGTTCAGGACTGGCTGGATGGCCGGCCCAGAGAGTGGTGGTGAGCGATGCTGCATCCAGCTGGGGACAGTCACCAGTGCTGTCCCTCAGGGCTCTGTGCTGGGCCAGCTCTGTTCAATATTTTTATTGACCACATGGATGAGGGGATTGAGCTTTTCATTAGTAAATCTGCAGATGACACTGAGCTGGGAGCGTGTGTCCATCTGTTGGAAGGCAGGAGGGCTCTGCAGGAACACATGGAACAGCCGGATAGATGGTAGAGTTCAGTAAGTTTAAATTTAATCAGTCCAAGTGCCCAGTCCTGCATTTTGGCCACAATAACCCCCTGCACTGCTCTAGGCTGGGGACGGTGTGGCTGGACAGTGCCCAGGCAGAAAGGGACCTGGGGGCACTGGTCGACAGCAGGCTGGACATGAGCCAGCAGTGTGCCCAGGTGGCCAAGAAGGCCAGTGGCTCCTGGCCTGGATCAGGAATGGTGTGGCCAGCAGGAGCAGGGAGGTCATTCTTCCCCTGTATGTGGTACTGGTGACTGGTGTAGTTGGCATTCCTCCCCTGCACTGGCACCGTTCCTCGAGTGCTGTGTCCAGTTCTGGCCTCCCCAATTTGAGAAGGACATGGATGGGCTGGAGCATGTCCAGAGAAGGGCAACAAGGCTGGTGAGGGTCTTGGAACACAAGTCCTGTGAGGAACGACTGAAGGAGTTGTGGTTGTTTCGCTTAGAGAAGACTCAGAGGTGACCTTATCACTCTCTACACTCCCTGAAAGGTGGTTGCAGTCAGGTGGGGGTCGGTCTCTTTCTCCTCACAGCAACTGACAGGACCAGAGGACAGTGTCTTAATCTGCACCAAGGGGTATTTAGGTCGGATATTAGGAAAAAAGTTTTTTTATGGAAAGGGTGATAAATTCCTGGAACTGTCTGTCCAGGGACTCGGTGGAGTCACCATCATGGGATGTGTTTAAAAAAAGACTGGATGTGGCACTCAGTGCCATGGTTTAGCTGAGGTGGTGTTAGGGCATGGGCTGGACTTGATGACCTTAAAGGTCTCTTCCAATCCAGCAATTCTGTGATTCTGTGATTCTGTGACATCACAGACCAGGTTGTGACATCATATAGTTGGCTGTGACATCCCTGGTTTATTATGTGACATCACAGAGCAGGCTGTGACATCAGAGCATGCCTGTATGACATCACAGAGCAGAGCAAGCTGTGAGGTCAAAGAGTGTGCTGTGACATCATAGGGTGGCTGTGTTCCATCACTGAAGGTGTTGTGACATCAAAGGGTGGGTCTGTGAGCCCACAGAGGTGCTGTGTGACATTATAAGTGAGTTCTGCCATCACAGAGCAGGCTGTGACATCACAGAGCAGGCTGTGGCATCACAGAGGAGGTTGTGATGTCACAAAGTCACCTCTGACATTACAGGCTGGCTGTGTGACATCACAGAATGGGCTGTGAGGCCACAGAGAAGACTCTGCCATCATAGGAAAGGGCTCTGTGACATCACAGAGCAGCTGTGTGATGTCACAGAGAAGGCTGAGATAATACAGGGTGGGTTGTGACATCACAGAGCTGACTGTGAAATCACAGAGCAGGCTGTGACATCACAGCGAGGCTGCATAACATCACAAAGGTGGCTGTGACATCATAGAGATGGCTGTGACATCACAGGGTGTCTGTGACATCACAGGCTGGGCTGTGACATCACAGGGCAGATTTTGTGACATCACAGAGCAGACTGGGACCTCAAAGAGCAGGCTGTGACATCACAGGACAGCTGTGTGACCTCCCCTTCTCTAAATCTTATTTTTGTCTATTTCTGTGTCTTCTTGCAAATTTTGATTAACTTTAAATTGAACAGGCTTAGAGTTTGTGAAGTTGAATGGGCCAAGTTAATGCTTTGAGAAGTGTTTTGTGTGAATTGAATGTCATATTAAACCTTCTGCCAAAGTTTCTCTGATCTACTAAAGTTCCCAGTAAAGGCTGTTTTGTTGTTCGGAGCTCCAGAAAAACTCATTTTGGTATTTCTCCAATGCATCCAACTCAGAGGACACAAACAATCTTAATTCCTCTTAAATGTCTCCTTGAGAGAGTTGTTTGAGTCTTGTGTGTCCTGCTTGGCACAGCCCAGGCAGGGCTTTCACAGCCACATTCCACACTCCATTTCCCAGCTGGAGCCGCTGGTGCCTCTGAGTTCTGCTGCCCCAGCCCCAGGGACGCTCTCCTTGTCTGCCCATTCCCCCACGGTCTCTGGGCAGGGATGGCCTCAGTGGGGGCTGCTGACATCCTCAGCAACTTGGAGGCTGCTGCTGAATTTTACTGCTCCAGAGGCTTCTTCAGCCTTCAGCTCTTCAGTTCAGGAATTCAGTGTCCCAGGGCTCATAAATGTTCAGAACATCTTAACAAGCCAAACCTCTGGGAATAATGTAAGCATTCAAATCTTTTGTGGTTAATTAGCCCAATTACAGAAGCCTCTTCAAAGTGAATACACTATCTTTAAAAAGACAGTGAGAAAAGATTTTTTAGGTCCTGTTGGGGTTTTTTTTCTGTTAATTCATTGATATGTGCAATCTCCAATTGACAGTGAATCCGAGTGCCTCCTCATGCAGTTGGAACAGATATGAAAATCAAGACCCTTCATGGCTGACAATCAGTCAGACTCTGTCCCTACCCCCACCCCACCATCTCCCCCATCCAAGCCCTGGCACTCAGAGCAGCCTTGTGCAAATCTGAGCTCCCTCCAGCCCAGGCTGCACCTGCAGGTTTCAGCTCCTTGGCTCAAACTCCCACCTGCTTTCCTTGGAGAAGGAGCTGCCCGAGACACAGAGGGATGTTCATTTCTTGTCAGCCAACAAAGCCAAGGGAAGGCACAGCTCCATCAGATGCAAAAGTCATTCTTCTCTCTTGCTCTGCCCAGCCCCTGATCCCCACAGCCTGTCCTGTTTCCTTCATCCCTGCATTGCCAGGGACTTTCTGGGACAAGGGAGCTCTGCTCTGGGGATGGAGGGTGGTCCAAGTGCAGCCACTGGAGCAGGAACCACAACTCATCAGGTTTGTGTCCTTTGGGGGTCAGGAACTGGTGAGACTCAGAGGCACAGGAAGGTTTCTCTTCATGGCCAACATAAAATGTGAACATGATAAAATTTATAAAACATCAAAACCCTTCCCTCGGCTCCTTGTGACATCCCAGCCACATCTGACATGTCTGCCATCCACAAGGGATTGCCATAGAGGAAGGATTTTGACAAAGACATAAGAGGTGATATAAAATATAAAAATACAACTAATGTGCTGACTAAGAAGTTATTTAAACTTTTGAAAGATTGGGCAACTCCTGAAGTTCAAAGCATGAAACCACTGAAGGGAGACAAATTGGAATGACCAGAGAACAGCTGCAGGAGGAAATCTGGGAGCAACAGGAAGGACATAAATCCAGCTGCTCCAAATGAAGAGATGTCCTTAGACATGGCCATTTAACCAGGAGAGCTGGAAACACCTGAAGGGAGAGGGTAATGAAATATTACACTGAATGTTGATGGCAAAGGGAGGGGGGAAAATCTGTATTTCTTCTCCTGCCATCACTAGAAGAATCTAGTAGATCCAGGAAATTCCTGTTCCTGCAGGGAATACTTTGCCATTTCTTTGCCATCAAATGACACAGATAATAAAGATTTGCTTGTATAATATGAAAATACCAGATATTAAAACTTTTGCCCCTTTCCAGGCAGACATTGATGCGTGGAAAGACTCTAAAACTCAAAGACAAAGTGAGTTATAACATAGGTATTTTTTCAGCTGGGCAATGCAGGCAACTTCTGGAAAGGCATAAGCATCTAATCACTCTCAGCATTCTTTTTTACCCTCTAAAATGTTACATATTGCAAAACATTAGGTTTTGCAATACAACTATGCATATTCATTTCCTGGCTCCACCTTGTCCTGCTTCATATGCTAATCAGCTTATCAGTCCCTTGTGCCTTCACCTTCATACTTGTCTCTGGTGGTTGTCTTGGGGGTTGCAGGGGGATGAAGTAAGTGGTCATCATTAAAGCTGTCCTTCTCACCCCATCTTCATGCGCAAGCTTACGGATCCTGTGGTCACAGTCCAAACCACGAGGTTGGTCTAATCTGGTTTGGGGCTCTGAGGAGCCTTGTTATCTTGGTAGCCTTGTAACTTTGTCCTGTTTTGATGAACATCATCCTTCCCTTATCACACATCCTTGCATTCTTTCATATTGCTCTCGTAGGTGCACCCTGTCTTCCCATGACAGGCAGTTAGCACAGTAAAATGCAGCAAATATTAAACAATGCATATGTCATTTAAATATATATTTGTAATCCATACTCTTCTAATTCCTAACCCCGTGTCTCACCATCAGCTGTGTGCCCATGACCAGGCAGTGCCACTTGTGCCCTGAGGTGCCGAGCTGGGATTGGATCTCTCAGAGAGGAGCTGAGGGAGAGCAGAGCACCTTGCAAGCTGCAGGTCCCTGCCAGCCCCGCAGGGCTCCTGTGCCATCAACATCTGCTCTGCTCCAGCCTGGAACAGGGCCCAGCATGGTGCCGGGACCATCAGAGAGCTGAGGTGTGTGCTGGAATTCAATGCCCTCCCCATGGCGCAGCAGCCCTGCATTTCCCTGCTCCAGCCTTGGTCTCCAGCACAGCCGTGGAGGCTCTTTGGGCTCCTGAGTGTTCCTGCTGTGTCCGTGCCCCCAAGGGCACAGAGCAGCCTCCTCTCTCGGGCACTTGCCTGTTTTCCATGCCTTGCACAGGCGCTGGCCCTGCCCCACAAGGCCTGGGCTGAGTCCTGCCCTGCACGCTCAGCCAGGCTGGGATGGACACTGATGGTTTCTGTGCCAGGCTCTCTGAGCCCAGCCCAGCTCCCTGCAAGCTCTGCCAGCTGCCCTGAGCTCTGTGCAGCACCAAGGGCCTCTCCCCAGCACAGCCCAGCCGGCTCTGGCCCCACAGCTCTGCTCAGCCCAGGCTGCTCTGGCCACTGGCCCCACGGCCTCAGCCCCTGGCCAGGGCACAGCAGCAGCTGCAGCTCAGCCAGGACTCAGCCCCAGCCATGGGGGAAGGGGCTTGGCCAAGGCCAAAGGAGGCTCCCTGGGTGCCCTGCTCCCCTCGGGCTGAGGTGCTGAGAGCTCTGCAGCCCCTGCTGCCATCCCATCTGCCCAGGCCAGCACAAGAGCCCGGCCTTGGGGCCCTCCAGAGCTGCTCCTGCTCCAGGCCCAGGGCCCATCCCAGAGCTGGGGCAGCCACAAAGCTGTGCCCATTGCTGGTCATCGCTGCTCTGATGGGGATGGATCCTCAGCCACTTGGAGGCTGCTGATGAATTTTACACCTCCAGAGGCCTATTCTTTCTTGAGCTCTTCAGTCCAGGAATTCAGTGTGAAAAGCTCATAAACACTTGTTCAAAATGCCTGAACAAGAACAGCCCCTGGGATTAATTCAAGTTTTCAACTCTTCTGTGGTTAATTAGACAGATTTCTGAAGTGTATTCAAAGTGAATATTTAGTATATTGAAAACAATGCAGGGAATTGTTTTGTCCTGTTAAGTTTTGTTTTCCTGTTTACAGATTGGTATCAGCAATCCCCAAATGATATTGACCCCCCGCACCTTCTAATGCAGTCTGAATTGATATGAAAATCAAGACCCTTCATGTCTGACAATCAATAACACTTTGTCCCCACCCCCTCCCCACCATTTCCTTTATCCAGCCCCTGGAACTCCTATGGATCAGGAATGGTGTGGCCAGCAGGAGCAGGGCAGTGATTCTTCCCCTCAGCACTGGTTGGGCAGCACCTCGAGTCCGGTGTCCAGTTCTGGGCCCCCCAATTTAGGAAGGACATGGCGGGGCTGGAGTGTGTCCAGAGAAGGGCAACAAGGCTGCTGAGGGGTCTGGAGCACAAGTCCTGTGAGGAGCAGCTGAGGGAGCTGGGGTTGTTGATCCTGGAGAGGGGGAGGCTCAGGGGAGACCTCATCACTCTCTACAACTCCCTGACAGGAGGGTGCAGCCAGCTGGGGGTCGGGCTCTTTTCCCAGGGAACAGGGACAGGACAAGAGGACACAGCCTTCAGCCGCACCAGGGGAACTTTAGGCTGGACATTAGGAAATATTCTTCACACAAAGCGTGATTGGGCATTGGAATGGGCTGCCCAGGGAAGTGGTTGTGTCACCATCCCTGGAAGTGTTTCAGGAAAGACTGGATGTGGCACTCAGTGCCATGGTCTGGGTGACAAGGCGGTGTTGGGTCCCAGGTTGGACTTGATGCTCTCCCAGGTCTTTTCCAGCCTGGTTGATTCTCTGATGCTTGTGACACTGCAGGGCCTGGTGGCCCTAATAGGACCATGGTGACACTGTGTGTGACATGGCACCACAGAGCCAAGGGGCCATTGTGACTCTGTGGGGCTGAATGGAAGCAAGGAGTGCATTGTGACAGTCTGGGTCCTGGTGGAACCACAGAGGCCACTGTGACACTGCAGGGCCTTGTGGAACCAAGGGGCCATTGTGACACTGCGGAACCAAGGAGACCCCTGGGAGAGCCTGGGGACAATGGAATCAAGGGGCCATTGCTCCATTGCAAGGACTCTGGGAACTGAGGGAACAATTGTGACACTGTGGTGCCCCATGGAACCAAGGGTCCCTGGTGACACTGCAGGATCTTGTGTCACCAGGGCTCCATTGTGACACGGCAGCACCAAGGAATTCATTGTGGCTCTCTGAGGCCTCATGGAACCAAGAGGCCACAGTGACCCTGCAGGGCCTTGTGGAACCATGCAGAGCTCTGTGACAGAGCAGGACCTTCTGTCATGATGGGGCCATTGTGACACTGCAGGGTCCCATGGAACCAAGGGGCCAGTGCTGCTCCTCAGGGACTCGTGGAATGAAGGAAACATGTTTGACACTGTGGTGGCCCTTGGGACCAAGAGGCCATTGTGACACTGTGGGACCAAGGAGGGCATTGCTGTCCTGCCAGACCTCATGGAACCAAGATCCATTGTGACACTGCAGGGCCTTGGGGGACCAAGAGCCATTGTGACACTGCAGGGCCTTGAGGGACCAAGGATCCATTGCTGCACTGCCAGGCCTCATGGAACCAAGGATCCATTGTGACACTGCAGGGCCTTGGGACCAAGGGCCATTGTGACACTGTGGGGCCCAAGGACCCAAGGGATTTGGTGACACCAAGGGGTCCCATGGAACCAAAGGGACATTGTGACACTAGGAGGCCTCAAGGAATCATGGTGACCATTGGGTCACTCTGGGGCCTCATGGAACTGTGGTGACACCAAGTTGGCTGGGAGTGCGGATCAGCTGGAGGGCTCTGCACAGGGACCTGGTGAGGCTGGATCCAGGGCCCAAATCCAACAAGGTGAGGTTTAACAAGTCCAAGTGCCGGGTCCTGCACTCTGGCCACAACAACCCCTACAGCCCTACAGGCTGGGGACAGAGTGGCTGGACAGCAGCCAGGCAGAAAGGGACCTGCAGGGACTGATGGACAGCAGTGGCACAAACAATGACATTTATTTGTAGACAATATTGAAAATGTAAAACAAAGAAAAAGAACCTCCAAAATGAAACCAAAAAGAAGTTTCAGAGATTACTTTTATTACAAGTGATTTGCAGAAACTGGCCAGCTGTTTAATGTTTCTGAAAGCATCCAGTCATCAGTGTCCACACTGCAGCCTTGAGCTCCTGGTTCCTCAGGCTGTAGATGAGGGGGTTCAGGGCTGGAGGCACCACTGAGTACAGAACTGACAGGACCAGATCCAGGGATGGGGAGGAGATGGAGGGGGGCTTCAGGTAAGCAAACATAATAGTGCTGAGGAACAAGGAGACCACAGCCAGGTGAGGGAGGCAGGTGGAAAAGGCTTTGTGCCGTCCCTGCTCAGAGGGGATCCTCAGCACGGCCCTGAAGATCTGCACATAGGAGAAAACAATGAACACAAAACAACCAAGTCCTAAACAGGCACTAACTGCAAGAAGCCCAAGTTCCCTGAGGTAGGATTTGGAGCAGGAGAGCTTGAGAATCTGTGGGACTTCACAGAAGAACTGGCCCAGGGCATTGCCATGGCACAGGGGCAGGGAAAATGTATTGGTTGTGTGCAGCAGAGCATTGAGAAAGCCACTGGCCCAGGCAGCTGCTGCCATGTGGGCACAAGCTCTGCTGCCCAGGAGGGTCCCGTAGTGCAGGGGTTTGCAGATGGACACGTAGCGGTCATAGCACATGATGGTCAGGAGGAAAAGCTATGCTGACATGAAAAAGACAAAAAAAAATACCTGTGCAGCACATCCTGAGTAGGAGATGGTGGTGGTGTCCCATAGGGAATTGTGCATGGCTTTGGGGACAGTGGTGCAGATGGAGCCCAGGTCGCTGAGGGCCAGGTTGAGCAGGAAGAAGAACATGGGCGTGTGCAGGTGGTGGCCGCAGGCTACGGCGCTGATGATGAGGCCGTTGCCCAGGAGGGCAGCCAGGGAGATGCCCAGGAAGAGGCAGAAGTGCAGGAGCTGCAGCTGCCACGTGCCTGCCAGTGCCAGCAGGAGGAAGTGGCTGATGGAGCTGCTGTTGGACGTTTCTTCACTCTGGGAATCATGGACTACTGAAAGAAGATATTGACAAGACGGGAAAGATTTCAGTGTGTCATTCCTATGTTTTTTATTAGGAATCCCCCCCAAAATACTTCTCCTTGTTGGCTGAACTTTGCTCAGCCTTTTTTCGCTGAGGTCAGGTTTGTGCTGCTGCCTCATCTTCGACACTGCTCTCAGCCTGAACACTGGGGAGCCCATAGGGAAAACAGGGCTCGCTGTGCCCCAGTGCAGTCAGACCTGCGGGTCCCACTCGGGAGCCCTTTGCTCATTTCAGCTTCCTCTGTTTCAGGGTGATCAAACTTCCAACGTGCTTGAACAATAAACTGGCCTTTTTGAAGACTTCAGTTTCATTGTCAGCATCTCTAAATTCTTCTACCTTTCCCTGTGCAGCTGGAAATGGAGGGATACCAAGGGTTGGTCTGGCTCTCTGCTTTTTTTCTCAGTGCTACCCAGAGTGCTTTTGTCACAGGAAACTCAGACTTTTTGTCACAGGCATCATGATTAGCAGATCTTGAAATGCTCTCAAGTCCCTGAGCACTAAGTCACGGGGAATTAAAGCCACACAGACCACATTTTCAGTGCTCAAACACAGCCCTGTTGCTGCTGCTGCTGCTGCTGCTGAAATAGAATCAACTGACAGAGGCCATCACAGAAATTGCCTCTGGAGTGCCAAATCAAATGAAAAAATCCACCAGGAGAAAGAGAAACCAGAATTTTTCGACTCGCTTCATTGTTTCTTCTGAGCAGCAGCAGAAAATGGAGATGCCCAGAGATATTTCCAGCTGCTGCTGATCCCAGTGGAGCCCAGCCTGCTGCCCAGTCCCAGATTTCTCACCCTCCAGCAGACGCCCTGGTTCCCTGCAGGTGCCGTGGGATGGCACTCAGGAGGATCTGCTCCAAGGCCTTCCCCTGGAGCACGCTCAGGCTGCCAGGCCTATGGATCCTGGATCATCCTTCCCACCGAGCCTTCCTGTGCACGGCTGTTCCATTTGCACCTTTGCGCTCAGCTTGGACTTCTCCACTTCACCAGGAGTGCTGGGAAAGGATGGAGAGCAGCCTGGCAAGCTCTTTCTGCAGCTCCCTCTTTACCCTGGGGAGGTAGAACATCCCACAGGAAAGCAACTGGTGCCACAAGGAGCGGGTGGCCTCAGGCACCTTTGGGGATGGAACAAGGCCTTGGTTTGACATAAGTAAGCACAAGCAATTCACATGAGTAAACAAGTAATTCGCACAGACATGCCTAAGTACTTAGCACCAGTTAGCATAACAAAAACCTGGCAGGCCTAACTTGACATGAGAGTGACCTGACAAAAAGCTTTTGACACAGTCTACCAGAAGAACTAAGGGCAAGTGTGGAATCAGCCCTGTGCAGGGAAGCCCTGAGGAAGACTTTGTGCTGCTTTGGGGCATCGAGACCGCTCCTGGCCAGGGCCTGGACATCAGCTTCAAGTATGGGAATCTGACACAATGTATTTCCAACCGCCTGCCTATGGAATCACCTCAGCAGTGTAAAGATGGATGGTGATTTTGATACAACTCCGACATCAACCCACTGAAATTTATACATGGTGGAGAAACATTTCAGTGGGTGCAGACCCTTGCCCTCCTGCCAGGTCAATAAAAGGGCTTTTGGCTGACAATGCATTTGTCTGCCGATTTGTTTGAATGAGGGAGACCCCTCAGGACTGCTGTATCCTGAGGGAACAGCATTGGCCTTGGCCTGTAGGCACCTGCACAAGCTTAAAATCAGCTGCCTCAGCTTCCAGGACCTCTCTTGGCCGGCATCCTGACGTGGATGGAGGACTGCTGCGAGGCACTGCTGGGACCCAGCGGGACAGGACCGGCTGTCTCGTGTCCACGTAGCACACCTTACACAGCCAGGGCCATCCCAAAACCAGACAAACACTCACGTGTCAGCACAGGGGAGCAAGGAGCACTGGGCTCCTCTCAGGGTATCTCAGCTGGGCTCACTCCACAACACACCCCCACTTTCAGGTCTGCTGATGCCCAGCTGCCAGAAATGCCTACCTTGTTCTCTCCAGGGTGCACAGGGAGAGCCAATGAGCAGGACGCCTTGGGAGGCAAACCTTCCCAGCCTTTTCTGAGGCCAGGGACACACCAAGATCAGCCAAGACTCTCCACGCTGCCTGGCCCACCCAGCCCAGCTCTGTGCTGGCCCTGGGCCACAGCAGCTTCCACCAAGCAAGAGCCACATGCACATTGCCAAGAGTTGAAACACAGCAGACAGGGAAGAGGTGAAAGTGTGTGTGTAAAGGCCTTTTAATTCACAGCTCTCAGAGAGAGCTCTGGGGCTCACGGCTGGACAGAGACGCTCCTGCTCACGCCTCTGTCCAAAGGGGGGAACACACCCTGCTGCAGGTGCTTGGGTTGGTCTCCACAGGTCCAGGCAGATGCCAAACCTGCTCTTCACAGCCTTCTCCCTTGCCCTGCCCCTCTGCCAAGTGCAATGGGCCTCAGGCAGTGAAAGGACCACAGAGAGCCAAAGGAGGACCCTTGCACCTGCCTCGCTGGGCGCTCCCTGGGAAGCACTTTCCTTGAGAAGCAAGCCCCTTTCCTCCAAAGGCATTTCCCCAAATGTGTAGCTGTCCTGGGGAACACCAACACACTCTCAAGAAAAGCTGGCAAGGCTGAATGACTTCAGGTCCTTTCAGGACAGGCACTCCGGCTGTAGCTCGTATTCCCCCAAGTGTGTTTCCAGGTGGAGGTTCAGAGGGGCAGCCCCAGGCCCTCTACAAACACAAGCTGCCTGCTGCCTCTTCACCTGCCTCAACTCCTGCCTGCGGTCACTGCAGCAAAACCAGGCTGTTCCAGCCAGAGCCCAGAGCCCTGTTCCCGCAGGACGCTCTTGCCAACACCTTCCAGGACTCTCCGCTGTGCATGCAGCACTTTTCATGCCAGCTCTCAACAGGCTTTGGAACGCAGAGCACAACCTGGCTGGCTCTGCCACCAGCACAGCCCAAACACAGGGGGAGGAAGAAGCAGCAGGGGTTGTTTTGTGGCCATGCCCAAGAGAAACTGGAAGGGTGCCCTCCCTCTGGTCTCCCTTGGTTGGCTTTCTGACTGGGTCTGAGGCTGGGGCTGCCATTCCTCGGTTCTGGGGACCAGAACCACACCCGGGATCCCAGCACTGCCTGACAGCGCTCCGGGCACTGGCACAGTCACATGTCTGAGTCTCGGGCACCGTGCTGCTGCTTCAGCTGCTCTTAGGCACACCAAAGCTCTCTGTTAAGCCCAGATGGTCTCTGGTTCTGCCCTCTTCCTGATCCTGTACAGGGATGGAGCACTGCTGTGCTTTCAGGAAGGTATTCTTGAAAACTTGCAGCATTCCAAGCTCCTTTGCCCTCCGTGAATGCTTGCCATGGAATCCCTCACAGCTGGGTTCAGAGCATCCTCAGCTTGGCTCTTCCAAAATCCAGGGGCTCCAGGGTGCTCAGCAGGATCTGTAACTCCACAGTGTTGTGGAACTGGACCTTCAGCACGGGGTCCTTCCCAGCCTGATCTGCCCTCGTTCCTCTGAGTGTGTGCACAAAACACGGCGTGGAAGAGAACGGCAGCAGGGGCCTGTGTGTCCCAGGGCCCCGGATTTGCATCGCTGCAGCTCCACAGAGATGCAGGTAAAGCGAAGAAGCCAAAGTGTTCATTAATGGAAGGCGAAGCAAAGGGATGAGCTGGGAGGGAAGAAAGGGGATGGGCAGGGTCTGAGGGCTGCAGGGAGGGAGCTGTCACCAGGGAGGGAGAAGGCAGGAGCTATGGGAGCTTCCCACAGGCTCAGCTGTGCCAGTCATCAGCTGTGCCTGGAGCTCCAGCTGGTCTCCTCTGGTCTCCAGGTGGTCTCACCTTCCAAGGGATCTGCAGGTCTGGTTCTTCTGAGCCAGCAGATGAAAGTAGCTCTGCAGCTCTTCCCTCCAACATCACCTGAACAAATATGGTTCTGCAGGAGGGGCTGTTGTTTTCACTCAGGGCTTGAAGGGCTGGAAGAGAGAGGGGAACAGCGCCTCGGTCAGAGCCTGGATCTGCTGGAATCCAAGGAGACCTTTCTGCCAGGGCCATCCCACCCAGCTCTTGCCATGACCACAAGAGAGGAGGGGGCAAGGGGATCAGCTGCAAGGTGCTGGCAATGGATCCCCCTGCCCACATTCCTGAAATCTCTGTGTGCTCTGCTCACGCCACCCCTCGTCCACACAGGGAGCGAAGCCCACCGCAGCCAGGCAGGGATTGCAGCTCCCTGCCCAGGCATTGCAGCTCTCCCGGCCAGACCCCGCTGACAGCCCGCTGCCCTCACTCACCCTCACGGAGGGCCTGGAGCTCTTCCTTCTGCCCCATCAGGAGCACCCAGCGATCCCTGGGAACACAGGCTAGCCATAACTAAGGCTACTGTGGCTATTTTCCAGTTTGCTTTATGGCTTAATAAGGTGAGGAATTAATGGATCTTTAACTTCTGCTGGAGGGCAGGCACGTGGATTCAGAGCTATCACACACTAACTGTACGGTTTTGGGGTTACTTTAATAATGGTACCCACTGTGAGGAAATGACACCGGGGGAAATTTTCTCCCAGCCCTTCACCAGCTCTTTGGGTCTGCCCCACCAGTTTTCAAAGGGTTCAGATCCACTCTAAATACTAATGCTGTCATACAGTGGCTGGTGTTGCTGACAGGCCTGTCACATTTAGCGTTCAGAGAGAAGGGAAGATTAACCTGGAATACCAGCCTGACACCTACCCCAGAGACTAGGGGTGCTGCTGCCCCAGAGCCTGCCCCTGCCCCACAGCCCACCTCAGAAATGAACCACTCAGACTGGATGGGGGTTCTGGTGAAGGAGATGGGCCAGATGCTGAAGGAGTACATTTCCCCAGCTGGTGAGAAAGCCTCCCCCTGCCTCAAAGAGGGAGAGTCTGATGGTGCAGCAGTGGAACCCACAGATGTTACAAGCGTCCATGTTCCAGCTGAACCGCACGGGCAGTCACAGCCAGCAGCAGTCGCCCCTGTGGAAACGAGGAAGTCTAAGATGAAATCAGAGCACCCAGACAGGGATAAGAATGGAGGGCCCTCACAACCCACAGGAGAGCCAGAGGTTGAGATCATCACCGAGTCCCTGACGTACGAAAGTCTCCATAACCTGCACAAAGACATTGTACGACAGGGACGTGAGGCTTATCCAACCTGGTTACTCCGGGTCTGGGACCCTGTGGATACAGGCATGCAACTGGATGGTGGTGAGGCAAGGAATCGGGGACCCTTGACCCAGGACTCAGGTATGAATCAGATTTTTGTAAAGGAGTCAGGGTCCCTTTCTCTCTAGGAGCGGCTTTTAATGAGTGTCAGAGAGAGGTTTGTCCACAGGGAGAGAATGCAGGAGCACCACCATAGAATGCGCTGGAAAACCCTTGAGGAAGGGATCCAACAGCTGAGAGAAGAGGCAGTATCGAGGTACTCTTTGGGAGGGATGGACAGAATGACGATGACCGCAACAAGGTCAGGTGCACAGGGAAATGTTGTGGAATCTGGCAAATCTAGGGTCATCTCCACACACCGCCTTCATTGCAACGATTAACGCCGATACCAACCGAGACACAGCGGGTTCTGCTGCCAAGCTTAGAAATTATGAGAGCATGATCAACGGCCCGCTGCAGGCTCACGTCTCTGCTGTGATCAAGGACCTCAAAGAGGAGATGAGGGAGATGAAGGAGGAGGTGAGTGTCCTGGATTGACTGTATGATGCTTTTATCCCCAGTCGTCTGTTCTTTTTATGCTGAATAATAAGTTTTGCACCTTTAAGATTTGTTCCAGGGGTGAAGGCGGCGGCGGGGAAGCAGTGCGGAGTTTGTTTTCAGAAACGGCACTCACTCCTCCACATTCCTGCTCCTGGACTGTGTTGTCCGTGGGTGGAGAGACAGCGAGACAGAGCTCTCCTCTGCTTTTAGTTAGTTTTAGCTAGCTGAGGCGAAGAAGTTCCCAGGACTGTGGCTTTTCCCTTTTCTTTGGACCTGCTCAAACCTGCTCTGGACTGAGCACAAGAAGAGCTCCGGCAGCTCGCACCCGGGGCCCACCAGGCCCGGCCTGGGCTGCGACATTTCCAGCGCCGGAAAAAGGGACCGAGTGAGCCGAGCTGCAACCCGTGGAGGGGACTTGCTGAGTTTGTCTCTCTTTTGGAGCGGCAAGAAGTTTTATTGTTTAATATTGTTTAGGTTTTCTTCCTTCATAAGCGGAGAAGACCCAAACTACCTTTCTTTGAACCCAAACTCACTTTTTCACGCCAAAATCGTCCCCCTGCCTCCCTGGCTTGACCTTTTAAGGTCAGACTCACTTTTTTTTCTTTTTTTTTTTCAATCCAGACTCTCCTTTTTAGGTCCAAAATGCCCCATTTTACAGCTCAAACCCCCATTTATGGCCCAAACTCCCCCTTTTTGGACCCAAACTCCCCCTTTTTGGGTCCAGACTTCCCATCTGGGTACTCAAATTCCCATTTTTGGGCACAAATTTCCTTTTTTTTTTTTGGTCCAAATTCTCTCTTTTTGAAACCAAATTCCCCCTTTCAGCCCCAAATTTCCCCTTTTTGTTGCTCAAATCCCCTTTTTTGGCCCCAAATTCTCCGCTTCTGGACCCAAATCCCCCTTTTTGAGCCCAAACTTTCCCTTCCTGGACACACATTCCTCCTTTTTGTGCCCAAATTCCCCTTCTTAGACCCAAACACGCTTTTTTTGAGCCCAAACTCCCCTTTCCACCCCTAAATCTCCCCTTTTTTCCCCCCAAATTTCCCCCCTTGGCTCCCATTGGATGCCCTGGGTTGAGCTGGACTCCGGGCTCACTTCCGGGACTACATTTCCCATCACTCCCCTCGCCATTTCCGGTACAAACCCCGCCCTCCTTTCCTTTTCTCCTGAGGCGACTTCCGGTCCGCTGTCCCGTTGGCGCCGCCATGTTCCTGCAGTGCTACGAGAACGAGCGCGGGGAGCGCGTTTACACCCTGCGGGTACGGGCCGGTTTTGGGACGATTTTGGGGGCGTTGGGAGGGGATTTGGGGCGGACTCTGAGGGGATCCGCGGTGTTTGGGTGTCCGGGGTGCGGTTTGGGGGCGATGCGGGCGAGTTTGGGTGTGCTGGGCGGGGCGATTTGCGGTCTCTCGGTGTCTCCCTGACGCTCTGTCCCCACAGAAGGTGTCCCCGGACGGGGTCCCCACACGCTCGGCGCACCCCGCCCGCTTCTCCCCCGATGATAAATTCTCCCGGCACCGCCTGGCCCTGAAGCGGCGCTTCGGGGTTTTGCCAACGCAGCGAGGCCGGACCGTGCTCTGAGGCGCCCCAAAAATCCCGCCCGGACCCCCGAGATGGCCCCGAGATCCTCGGAGGGATCCCTGCCATGAGAGGAAATCCAGTCGAATTTCCTCTGAAAATTCGGACTGAACGGAAATGGGGTGAAAGGAACGTTTCAAAGAGGAGAAAAAAGGAAATATTAAAGGATGGAGCGGTCGAGGGTCCCTGAGTTTTGATGTCCAAATAAATTGAGGGGTTTTTTTTCCTGGTTTTGGGGTTTTTTTTGGGTCTGGGGAGGGAATTTAGGGGGCTGACAGGGCTCTATGGAGCGCGGGGGATGATGGGAGCTGTAGGCGCGGGTATAACGGGGCTCTATGGGGCGCGAGGGATGATGGGAGCTGTAGGCGCGGGTATAACGGGGCTCTATGGAGCGCGGGGGATGATGGGAGCTGTAGGCGCGGGTATAACGGGGTTCAATGGGGCGCGGGGGATGATGGGAGTTGTAGGCGCGGCTATAACGGATTTCTATGGGGCGCGGGGGATGACGGGAGTTGCAGGCGCGGATATAACGGGGCTCTATGGGGTGCGGGGGATGATGGGAATTGTAGGCGCGGCTATAACGGGGCTCTATGGAGCGCGGGGGATGATGGGAGTTGTAGGCGCTGCTTTAACGGAGCTCAATTGGGGCCGCGGGGCATCACGGGAGATGAAGGCGCTGCTTCATTGGAGCCGCGGGGCATCACGGGAGGTAGAGGCATGGCGGTCAATGCGCGCGACGAGCGCCGCGGGGCGTGACGGGAGCTGTAGTCCCGGAAGTCGCTGTAACGGAGCGCTTGGGGGTCCCTGAGGGCACTTGAAGGTTCACTGAGGCACCTGGAGGGATCCTGTGGGGTCCGGGAAACCCCTGGGGGGCCCCTGGGGAGCTCTGAGGGGTCTCTTTGGGGCTCAGGACGTGACGGGAATTGTAGGGCCGGAACTCGGCAGTGAGGGGACTCTGTGGCCGCGGGGCACGACGGGAGCTGGAGTCCCCGCTTTAATGGCGCTCCGTGCGTGCCGCGGTGCATGATGGGAGCTGTAGTCCCGAAGGTGGCGCCGGAAGGCCTCTGTGTGGTTTGGGGCACTTGGAGGTCCGAGGAAGCATTCGGGGGCCCCGGATGGGCTCTGGGGGGGCACCCGGGGGTCCCGGAGGGTCTGTGGGTCTCCTGTGGTTGTGGAGCGCGGGGCCTGACGGGACTTGTAGTCCTGGCTCTATTGGGCCGCTATGGGGCCGCGGTGCATGGCGGGAATTGAAGTCCCGGCTCCATTAGGCTCTATGGGGCCGCGGTGCATGGCGGGAATTGAAGTCCCGGCTCCATTAGGCTCTATGGGGCCGCGGTGCATGGCGGGAATTGTAGGCTCCAGGTCTCCAAAATGGCGCCGCCTCCAGGCCCCGCCTTCAGGTTCTTTTCTCGGGCGCTGATTGGCTGAAGACAGTGACGGGCAGGAGCCTCAGCCAATGGGAGGCGGGAACGGCCCATTCAAACCGTCCAGTTCCTCCCAGTACAGCCCAGTGCACCCCCAGTGCATCCCAGTTCATCCCAGTCCCTCCCAGTACACCCCCAGTGCCCCTCCAGTTCATCCCAGTCCCTCCCAGTACACCCCCAGTGCATCCCAGTTCATCCCAGTCCCTCCCAGTACACCCCCAGTGCCCCTCCAGTCCCTCCCAGTTCATCCCAGTTCATCCCAGTTTGCCCCTGTGTCTCCCAGTCCTCCCAGTGCCATTCCCAGTTCATCCCAGTGCGCCCCAGTCCGTCCCAGCATCACTCCCAGTCTGTCCCAGTATCCCCCAGTTTGTCCCAGTCCTTCCGCGACCACACCGATGCCCCGCCCCCAGCCTTGGCCACGCCCCCTTTCCCATGCCCCGCCCCCATCCTTGGCCACGCCCCCTTTCCCATGCCCCGCCCCAACCCTTGGCCACGCCCCTCCCAGTTCCCCCCCCCCATTTCCAGTTCCCTGCGGCTGCTCTGGGAAGGTGAGTGGGGCCCCAGTAACTCCCAGTTCATCCCAGTAACCCCCCAGTAACTCCCAGTAACTCCCAGTTCATCCCAGTAACCCCCCAGTAACCCCCCAGTAACTCCCAGTTCATCCCAGTAACTCCCAGTTCCCCCCCAGTAACTCCCAGTTCATCCCAGTAACCCCCCAGTAACCCCCCAGTAACTCCCAGTTCATCCCAGTAACTCCCCAGTAACTCCCAGTTCATCCCAGTAACTCCCAGTCCCTCCCAGTTCATCCCAGTAACCCCCCAGTAACTCCCAGTTCCCCCCCCAGTCCCTCCCAGTTCATCCCAGTAACTCCCAGTAACCCCCCAGTAACTCCGAGTCCCTCCCAGTAACTCCCAGTCCCTCCCAGTAACTCCCAGTAACCCCCCAGTAACTCCCAGTTCATCCCAGTAACTCCCAGTTCCCCCCCAGTAACTCCCAGTTCATCCCAGTAACCCCCCAGTAACCCCCCAGTAACTCCCAGTTCATCCCAGTAACCCCCCAGTAACCCCCCAGTAACTCCCAGTTCATCCCAGTAACTCCCAGTTCCCCCCCAGTAACTCCCAGTTCATCCCAGTAACCCCCCAGTAACTCCCAGTTCCCCCCCAGTAACTCCCAGTTCATCCCAGTAACCCCCCAGTAACTCCCACTTCCCCCCCAGTCCCTCCCAGTTCATCCCAGTAACTCCCAGTAACCCCCCAGTAACTCCAAGTCCCTCCCAGTAACTCCCAGTCCCTCCCAGTAACTCCCAGTAACCCCCCAGTAACTCCCAGTTCATCCCAGTAACCCCCCAGTAACCCCCCAGTAACTCCCAGTTCATCCCAGTAACTCCCAGTAACCCCCAGTAACTCCCAGTTCATCCCAGTAACCCCCCAGTAACTCCAAGTCCCTCCCAGTAACTCCCAGTCCCTCCCAGTCCCCCCCCCCCAGTTCATCCCAGTAAGTCCCAGTCCCTCCCAGTCCATCCCAGTTCATCCCAGTTTGCCCAGTTCTCTCCCAGTAGTCCCCGGATGGTCCCAGTCCCCCCCCGCCCAGTTCGTCCCAGTTTGTCCCAGTTCGTCCCAGTTTGTCCCAGTTTGTCCCAGTTCGTCCCAGTCCCGCCCTGCTCAGGAATCCCAGTGACTCATCCCCCCCCCCAGTTTGTCCCAGTTCCCTCTCAGTAACTCCCAGTCCCCTCCCAGTCCCCTCCCAGTTCCCCCCAGTTTGTCCCAGTCCCCTCCCAGTCCCCTCCCAGTTTGTCCCAGTCCCACCCTGCTCAGGAATCCCAGTGACTCATCTGTCCCCAGTCCCTCCCAGTTTATCCCAGTCCATCCCAGTCCCCTCCCAGTTTGTCCCAGTAACTCCCAGTTCCCTCCCAGTTCCCTCCCAGTAACTCCCAGTCCCCTCCCAGTCCCTCCCAGTTTGTCCCAGTCCCCTCCCAGTATCACCCAGTTCCATCCCAGTTGCTCCCAGTTTGTCCCAGTTTCTCCCAGTCCCTCCCAGTCCCTCCCAGTTTGTCCCAGTCCCCTCCCAGTAACTCCCAGTTCCCTCCCAGTTTGTCCCAGTCCCCTCCCAGTATCACCCAGTCCCTCCCAGTTCCCTCCCAGTAACTCCCAGTCCCTCCCAGTCCCCTCCCAGTTTGTCCCAGTCCCCTCCCAGTAACTCCCAGTTCCCTCCCAGTTTGTCCCAGTCCCCTCCCAGTATCACCCAGTCCCCTCCCAGTCCCTCCCAGTCCCCTCCCAGTTTGTCCCAGTCCCTCCCAGTCCCCTCCCAGTCCCTCCCAGTTTGTCCCAGTCCCTCCCAGTTCCCTCCCAGTTCTCTCCCAGTAAATCCCAGTTCCCTCCCAGTATCACCCAGTCCCCTCCCAGTCCCTCCCAGTCGCTCCCAGTTTGTCCCAGTTTGTCCCAGTCCCCTCCCCCCCCCCAGGGATCAGAGGTCACGGAATGGAGAGGGAACGGCTCCGGGCACTGGTGATACTGGGAGGTACTGGTTTATACTGGGAGGGACTGGGAGGGAACGGGGAGGGGACTGGGACAGACTGGGAGGGACTGGGAGAGACTGGGAGAGACTGGGAGGTACTGGTTTATACTGGGAGGGAACGGGGAGGGGACTGGGACAAACTGGGAGGGAACTGGGACAAACTGGGAGGGACTGGGAGGGACTGGGAGGTACTGGTTTATACTGGGAGGGAACGGGGAGGGGACTGGGACAAACTGGGAGGGACTGGGTGGTACTGGTTTATACTGGGAGGGAACGGGGAGGGGACTGGGACAAACTGGGAGGGACTGGGAGAGAACAGGGACAAACTGGGAGGGACTGGGAGGTACTGGTTTATACTGGGAGGGAACAGGGAGGGGACTGGGACAAACTGGGAGGGACTGGGAGGTACTGGTTTATACTGGGAGGTACTGGTTTATACTGGGAGGGACTGGGAGGTACTGGTTTATACTGGGAGGTACTGGTCTGAACTGGGAGGGACTGGGAGGTACTGGTTTATACTGGGAGGGACTGGTGTGGACTGGGATGATTTTGGGGGTTACTGGGAGGAACTGGGCCCAGTTCCCGGCCCAAACTGGTTTAACTGGTGTCCCCTCCCCCCTCCCAGTTCTGTCCCTGGCCAGAGGGGACCCCCCCGGTGAGTGACTGGGACAAACTGGGACAAACTGGGACAAACTGGGATGAACTGGGAGGGACTGGGACAAACTGGGAGGGAACTGGGAGGGACTGGGACAAACTGGGAGGGACTGGGAGGGAACTGGGATGAACTGGAACAAACTGGGAGGGAACTGGGATGAACCGGGAGGGAATTGGGAGGGACTGGGACAAACTGGGATGAACTGGGACAAACTGGGAGGGAACTGGGAGGGACTGGGACAAACTGGGAGGGACTGGGAGGGAACTGGGAGGAACTGGAACAAACTGGGAGGGACTGGGAGGGAACTGGGATGAACCGGGAGGGACTGGGACAAACTGGGAGGGACTGGGAGGGACTGGGACAAACTGGGAGGGCC
>NW_027100296.1:12500-59692 GCF_031753505.1 Anomalospiza imberbis | reverse complement strand
AGTTTGTAGGGTTCCCTTAGGACTTTCAGGGCAGCACAGGTTTGAGGTGGGGGCAGGTTGGGTCTGGGACATATCCTCGTCCGTTCGGATATTTTGCAGGCAGCCGGCCACTCAGGGCCACAGCCCCTGGAGACAAAGACCGCCCTTTTCCCTGGGAAAGAAAAGTGTCCAGCCCAGGTTCCTGATGTCAGTTTGTAGGGTTCCCTTAGGACTTTCAGGGCAGCACAGGTTTGAGGTGGGGGCAGGTTGGGTCTGGGACATATCCTCGTCCGTTCGGATATTTTGCAGGCAGCCGGCCACTCAGGGCCACAGCCCCTGGAGACAAAGACCGGCCCTTTTCCCTGGGAAAGAAAAGTGGCCAGCCCAGGTTCCTGATGTCAGTTTGTAGGGTTCCCTTAGGACTTTCAGGGCAGCACAGGTTTGAGGTGGGGGCAGGTTGGGTCTGGGACATATCCTCGTCCGTTCGGATATTTTGCAGGCAGCCAGCCACTCAGGGCCACTCAGCCGGCCACAGCCCCTGGAGACAAAGACCGGCCCTTTTCCCTGGGAAAGAAAAGTGGCCAGCCCAGGTTCCTGATGTCAGTTTGTAGGGTTCCCTTAGGACTTTCAGGCAGCACAGGTTTGAGGTGGGGGCAGGTTGGGTCTGGGACATATCCTCGTCCGTTCGGATATTTTGCAGGCAGCCGGCCACTCAGGGCCACTCAGCCGGCCACAGCCCCTGGAGACAAAGACCGCCCTTTTCCCTGGGGAAAGAAAAGTGGCCAGCCCAGGTTCCTGATGTCAGTTTGTAGGGTTCCCTTAGGACTTTCAGGGCAGCACAGGTTTGAGGTGGGGGCAGGTTGGGTCTGGGACATATCCTCGTCCGTTCGGATATTTTGCAGGCAGCCGGCCACTCAGGGCCACAGCCCCCTGGAGACAAAGACCGGCCCTTTTCCCTGGGAAAGAAAAGTGGCCAGCCCAGCTTCCTGATGTCAGTTTGTAGGGTTCCCTTAGGACTTTCAGGGCAGCACAGGTTTGAGGTGGGGGCAGGTTGGGTCTGGGACATATCCTCGTCCGTTCGGATATTTTGCAGGCAGCCGGCCACTCAGGGCCACAGCCCCTGGAGACAAAGACCGGCCCTTTTCCCTGGGAAAGAAAAGTGGCCAGCCCAGCTTCCTGATGTCAGTTTGTAGGGTTCCCTTGGGACTGTCAGGGCAGCACAGGTTTGAGGTGGGGGCAGGTTGGGTCTGGGACATATCCTCGTCCGTTCGGATATTTTGCAGGCAGCCGGCCACTCAGGGCCACAGCCCCTGGAGACAAAGACCGGCCCTTTTCCCTGGGAAAGAAAAGTGGCCAGCCCAGGTTCCTGATGTCAGTTTGTAGGGTTCCCTTAGGACTTTCATGGCAGCACAGGTTTGAGGTGGGGGCAGGTTGGGTCTGGGACATATCCTCGTCCGTTCGGATATTTTGCAGGCAGCCGGCCACTCAGGGCCACAGCCCCTGGAGACAAAGACCGGCCCTTTTCCCTGGGAAAGAAAAGTGGCCAGCCCAGGTTCCTGATGTCAGTTTGTAGGGTTCCCTTAGGACTTTCAGGGCAGCACAGGTTTGAGGTGGGGGCAGGTTGGGTCTGGGACATATCCTCGTCCGTTCGGATATTTTGCAGGCAGCCGGCCACTCAGGGCCACAGCCCCTGGAGACAAAGACCGGCCCTTTTCCCTGGGAAAGAAAAGTGGCCAGCCCAGCTTCCTGATGTCAGTTTGTAGGGTTCCCTTAGGACTTTCAGGGCAGCACAGGTTTGAGGTGGGGGCAGGTTGGGTCTGGGACATATCCTCGTCCGTTCGGATATTTTGCAGGCAGCCGGCCACTCAGGGCCACAGCCCCTGGAGACAAAGACCGGCCCTTTTCCCTGGGAAAGAAAAGTGGCCAGCCCAGGTTCCTGATGTCAGTTTGTAGGGTTCCCTTAGGACTTTCAGGGCAGCACAGGTTTGAGGTGGGGGCAGGTTGGGTCTGGGACATATCCTCGTCCGTTCGGATATTTTGCAGGCAGCCGGCCACTCAGGGCCATAGCCCCTGGAGACAAAGACCGGCCCTTTTCCCTGGGAAAGAAAAGTGGCCAGCCCAGCTTCCTGATGTCAGTTTGTAGGGTTCCCTTAGGACTTTCAGGGCAGCACAGGTTTGAGGTGGGGGCAGGTTGGGTCTGGGACATATCCTCGTCCGTTCGGATATTTTGCAGGCAGCCGGCCACTCAGGGCCACAGCCCCTGGAGACAAAGACCGGCCCTTTTCCCTGGGAAAGAAAAGTGGCCAGCCCAGGTTCCTGATGTCAGTTTGTAGGGTTCCCTTAGGACTTTCATGGCAGCACAGGTTTGAGGTGGGGGCAGGTTGGGTCTGGGACATATCCTCGTCCGTTCGGATATTTTGCAGGCAGCCGGCCACTCAGGGCCACAGCCCCTGGAGACAAAGACCGGCCCTTTTCCCTGGGAAAGAAAAGTGGCCAGCCCAGCTTCCTGATGTCAGTTTGTAGGGTTCCCTTAGGACTTTCAGGGCAGCACAGGTTTGAGGTGGGGGCAGGTTGGGTCTGGGACATATCCTCGTCCGTTCGGATATTTTGCAGGCAGCCGGCCACTCAGGGCCACAGCCCCTGGAGACAAAGACCGGCCCTTTTCCCTGGGAAAGAAAAGTGGCCAGCCCAGCTTCCTGATGTCAGTTTGTAGGGTTCCCTTAGGACTTTCAGGGCAGCACAGGTTTGAGGTGGGGGCAGGTTGGGTCTGGGACATATCCTCGCCCGTTCGGATATTTTGCAGGCAGCCGGCCACTCAGGGCCACAGCCCCTGGAGACAAAGACCGGCCCTTTTCCCTGGGAAAGAAAAGTGGCCAGCCCAGGTTCCTGATGTCAGTTTGTAGGGTTCCCTTAGGACTTTCAGGGCAGCACAGGTTTGAGGTGGGGGCAGGTTGGGTCTGGGACATATCCTCGTCCGTTCGGATATTTTGCAGGCAGCCGGCCACTCAGGGCCACTCAGCCGGCCACAGCCCCTGGAGACAAAGACCGGCCCTTTTCCCTGGGAAAGAAAAGTGGCCAGCCCAGGTTCCTGATGTCAGTTTGTAGGGTTCCCTTAGGGACTTTCAGGGCAGCACAGGTTTGAGGTGGGGGCAGGTTGGGTCTGGGACATATCCTCGTCCGTTCGGATATTTTGCAGGCAGCCGGCCACTCAGGGCCACAGCCCCTGGAGACAAAGACCGGCCCTTTTCCCTGGGAAAGAAAAGTGGCCAGCCCAGGTTCCTGATGTCAGTTTGTAGGGTTCCCTTAGGACTTTCAGGGCAGCACAGGTTTGAGGTGGGGGCAGGTTGGGTCTGGGACATATCCTCGTCCGTTCGGATATTTTGCAGGCAGCCGGCCACTCAGGGCCACAGCCCCTGGAGACAAAGACCGGCCCTTTTCCCTGGGAAAGAAAAGTGGCCAGCCCAGGTTCCTGATGTCAGTTTGTAGGGTTCCCTTAGGACTTTCAGGGCAGCACAGGTTTGAGGTGGGGGGCAGGTTGGGTCTGGGACATATCCTCGTCCGTTCGGATATTTTGCAGGCAGCCGGCCACTCAGGGCCACAGCCCCTGGAGACAAAGACCGGCCCTTTTCCCTGGGAAAGAAAAGTGGCCAGCCCAGGTTCCTGATGTCAGTTTGTAGGGTTCCCTTAGGACTTTCAGGGCAGCACAGGTTTGAGGTGGGGGCAGGTTGGGTCTGGGACATATCCTCGTCCGTTCGGATATTTTGCAGGCAGCCGGCCACTCAGGGCCACTCAGCCGGCCACAGCCCCTGGAGACAAAGACCGGCCCCTTTTCCCTGGGAAAGAAAAGTGGCCAGCCCAGGTTCCTGATGTCAGTTTGTAGGGTTCCCTTAGGACTTTCAGGGCAGCACAGGTTTGAGGTGGGGGCAGGTTGGGTCTGGGACATATCCTCGTCCGTTCGGATATTTTGCAGGCAGCCGGCCACTCAGGGCCACTCAGCCGGCCACAGCCCCTGGAGACAAAGACCGGCCCTTTTCCCTGGGAAAGAAAAGTGGCCAGCCCAGGTTCCTGATGTCAGTTTGTAGGGTTCCCTTAGGACTTTCAGGGCAGCACAGGTTTGAGGTGGGGGCAGGTTGGGTCTGGGACATATCCTCGTCCGTTCGGATATTTTGCAGGCAGCCGGCCACTCAGGGCCACAGCCCCTGGAGACAAAGACCGGCCCTTTTCCCTGGGAAAGAAAAGTGGCCAGCCCAGCTTCCTGATGTCAGTTTGTAGGGTTCCCTTAGGACTTTCAGGGCAGCACAGGTTTGAGGTGGGGGCAGGTTGGGTCTGGGACATATCCTCGTCCGTTCGGATATTTTGCAGGCAGCCGGCCACTCAGGGCCACAGCCCCTGGAGACAAAGACCGGCCCTTTTCCCTGGGAAAGAAAAGTGGCCAGCCCAGGTTCCTGATGTCAGTTTGTAGGGTTCCCTTAGGACTTTCAGGGCAGCACAGGTTTGAGGTGGGGGCAGGTTGGGTCTGGGACATATCCTCGTCCGTTCGGATATTTTGCAGGCAGCCGGCCACTCAGGGCCACAGCCCCTGGAGACAAAGACCGGCCCTTTTCCCTGGGAAAGAAAAGTGGCCAGCCCAGCTTCCTGATGTCAGTTTGTAGGGTTCCCTTAGGACTTTCAGGGCAGCACAGGTTTGAGGTGGGGGCAGGTTGGGTCTGGGACATATCCTCGTCCGTTCGGATATTTTGCAGGCAGCCGGCCACTCAGGGCCACAGCCCCTGGAGACAAAGACCGGCCCTTTTCCCTGGGAAAGAAAAGTGGCCAGCCCAGGTTCCTGATGTCAGTTTGTAGGGTTCCCTTAGGACTTTCAGGGCAGCACAGGTTTGAGGTGGGGGCAGGTTGGGTCTGGGACATATCCTCGTCCGTTCGGATATTTTGCAGGCAGCCGGCCACTCAGGGCCACAGCCCCTGGAGACAAAGACCGGCCCTTTTCCCTGGGAAAGAAAAGTGGCCAGCCCAGCTTCCTGATGTCAGTTTGTAGGGTTCCCTTAGGACTTTCAGGGCAGCACAGGTTTGAGGTGGGGGCAGGTTGGGTCTGGGACATATCCTCGTCCGTTCGGATATTTTGCAGGCAGCCGGCCACTCAGGGCCACAGCCCCTGGAGACAAAGACCGGCCCTTTTCCCTGGGAAAGAAAAGTGGCCAGCCCAGGTTCCTGATGTCAGTTTGTAGGGTTCCCTTAGGACTTTCAGGGCAGCACAGGTTTGAGGTGGGGGCAGGTTGGGTCTGGGACATATCCTCGTCCGTTCGGATATTTTGCAGGCAGCCGGCCACTCAGGGCCACAGCCCCTGGAGACAAAGACCGGCCCTTTTCCCTGGGAAAGAAAAGTGGCCAGCCCAGGTTCCTGATGTCAGTTTGTAGGGTTCCCTTAGGACTTTCAGGGCAGCACAGGTTTGAGGTGGGGGCAGGTTGGGTCTGGGACATATCCTCGTCCGTTCGGATATTTTGCAGGCAGCCGGCCACTCAGGGCCACAGCCCCTGGAGACAAAGACCGGCCCTTTTCCCTGGGAAAGAAAAGTGTCCAGCCCAGGTTCCTGATGTCAGTTTGTAGGGTTCCCTTAGGACTTTCAGGGCAGCACAGGTTTGAGGTGGGGGCAGGTTGGGTCTGGGACATATCCTCGTCCGTTCGGATATTTTGCAGGCAGCCGGCCACTCAGGGCCACAGCCCCTGGAGACAAAGACCGGCCCTTTTCCCTGGGAAAGAAAAGTGGCCAGCCCAGGTTCCTGATGTCAGTTTGTAGGGTTCCCTTAGGACTTTCAGGGCAGCACAGGTTTGAGGTGGGGGCAGGTTGGGTCTGGGACATATCCTCGTCCGTTCGGATATTTTGCAGGCAGCCGGCCACTCAGGGCCACAGCCCCTGGAGACAAAGACCGGCCCTTTTCCCTGGGAAAGAAAAGTGGCCAGCCCAGGTTCCTGATGTCAGTTTGTAGGGTTCCCTTAGGACTTTCAGGGCAGCACAGGTTTGAGGTGGGGGCAGGTTGGGTCTGGGACATATCCTCGTCCGTTCGGATATTTTGCAGGCAGCCGGCCACTCAGGGCCACAGCCCCTGGAGACAAAGACCGGCCCTTTTCCCTGGGAAAGAAAAGTGGCCAGCCCAGGTTCCTGATGTCAGTTTGTAGGGTTCCCTTAGGACTTTCAGGGCAGCACAGGTTTGAGGTGGGGGCAGGTTGGGTCTGGGACATATCCTCGTCCGTTCGGATATTTTGCAGGCAGCCGGCCACTCAGGGCCACAGCCCCTGGAGACAAAGACCGGCCCTTTTCCCTGGGAAAGAAAAGTGGCCAGCCCAGGTTCCTGATGTCAGTTTGTAGGGTTCCCTTAGGACTTTCAGGGCAGCACAGGTTTGAGGTGGGGGCAGGTTGGGTCTGGGACATATCCTCGTCCGTTCGGATATTTTGCAGGCAGCCGGCCACTCAGGGCCACAGCCCCTGGAGACAAAGACCGGCCCTTTTCCCTGGGAAAGAAAAGTGGCCAGCCCAGGTTCCTGATGTCAGTTTGTAGGGTTCCCTTAGGACTTTCAGGGCAGCACAGGTTTGAGGTGGGGGCAGGTTGGGTCTGGGACATATCCTCGTCCGTTCGGATATTTTGCAGGCAGCCAGCCACTCAGGGCCACTCAGCCGGCCACAGCCCCTGGAGACAAAGACCGGCCCTTTTCCCTGGGAAAGAAAAGTGGCCAGCCCAGGTTCCTGATGTCAGTTTGTAGGGTTCCCTTAGGACTTTCAGGGCAGCACAGGTTTGAGGTGGGGGCAGGTTGGGTCTGGGACATATCCTCGTCCGTTTCGGATATTTTGCAGGCAGCCGGCCACTCAGGGCCACTCAGCCGGCCACAGCCCCTGGAGACAAAGACCGGCCCTTTTCCCTGGGAAAGAAAAGTGGCCAGCCCAGGTTCCTGATGTCAGTTTGTAGGGTTCCCTTAGGACTTTCAGGGCAGCACAGGTTTGAGGTGGGGGCAGGTTGGGTCTGGGACATATCCTCGTCCGTTCGGATATTTTGCAGGCAGCCGGCCACTCAGCCGGCCACAGCCCCTGGAGACAAAGACCGGCCCTTTTCCCTGGGAAAGAAAAGTGGCCAGCCCAGGTTCCTGATGTCAGTTTGTAGGGTTCCCTTAGGACTTTCAGGGCAGCACAGGTTTGAGGTGGGGGCAGGTTGGGTCTGGGACATATCCTCGTCCGTTCGGATATTTTGCAGGCAGCCGGCCACTCAGGGCCACAGCCCCTGGAGACAAAGACCGCCCTTTTCCCTGGGAAAGAAAAGTGGCCAGCCCAGCTTCCTGATGTCAGTTTGTAGGGTTCCCTTGGGACTGTCAGGGCAGCACAGGTTTGAGGTGGGGGCAGGTTGGGTCTGGGACATATCCTCCTCCGTTCGGATATTTTGCAGGCAGCCGGCCACTCAGGGGCCACAGCCCCTGGAGACAAAGACCGGCCCTTTTCCCTGGGAAAGAAAAGTGGCCAGCCCAGGTTCCTGATGTCAGTTTGTAGGGTTCCCTTAGGACTTTCATGGCAGCACAGGTTTGAGGTGGGGGCAGGTTGGGTCTGGGACATATCCTCGTCCGTTCGGATATTTTGCAGGCAGCCGGCCACTCAGGGCCACAGCCCCTGGAGACAAAGACCGGCCCTTTTCCCTGGGAAAGAAAAGTGGCCAGCCCAGGTTCCTGATGTCAGTTTGTAGGGTTCCCTTAGGACTTTCAGGGCAGCACAGGTTTGAGGTGGGGGCAGGTTGGGTCTGGGACATATCCTCGTCCGTTCGGATATTTTGCAGGCAGCCGGCCACTCAGGGCCACAGCCCCTGGAGACAAAGACCGGCCCTTTTCCCTGGGAAAGAAAAGTGGCCAGCCCAGCTTCCTGATGTCAGTTTGTAGGGTTCCCTTAGGACTTTCAGGGCAGCACAGGTTTGAGGTGGGGGCAGGTTGGGTCTGGGACATATCCTCGTCCGTTCGGATATTTTGCAGGCAGCCGGCCACTCAGGGCCACAGCCCCTGGAGACAAAGACCGGCCCTTTTCCCTGGGAAAGAAAAGTGGCCAGCCCAGGTTCCTGATGTCAGTTTGTAGGGTTCCCTTAGGACTTTCAGGGCAGCACAGGTTTGAGGTGGGGGCAGGTTGGGTCTGGGACATATCCTCGTCCGTTCGGATATTTTGCAGGCAGCCGGCCACTCAGGGCCATAGCCCCTGGAGACAAAGACCGGCCCTTTTCCCTGGGAAAGAAAAGTGGCCAGCCCAGCTTCCTGATGTCAGTTTGTAGGGTTCCCTTAGGACTTTCAGGGCAGCACAGGTTTGAGGTGGGGGCAGGTTGGGTCTGGGACATATCCTCGTCCGTTCGGATATTTTGCAGGCAGCCGGCCACTCAGGGCCACAGCCCCTGGAGACAAAGACCGGCCCTTTTCCCTGGGAAAGAAAAGTGGCCAGCCCAGGTTCCTGATGTCAGTTTGTAGGGTTCCCTTAGGACTTTCATGGCAGCACAGGTTTGAGGTGGGGGCAGGTTGGGTCTGGGACATATCCTCGTCCGTTCGGATATTTTGCAGGCAGCCGGCCACTCAGGGCCACAGCCCCTGGAGACAAAGACCGGCCCTTTTCCCTGGGAAAGAAAAGTGGCCAGCCCAGGTTCCTGATGTCAGTTTGTAGGGTTCCCTTAGGACTTTCAGGGCAGCACAGGTTTGAGGTGGGGGCAGGTTGGGTCTGGGACATATCCTCGTCCGTTCGGATATTTTGCAGGCAGCCGGCCACTCAGGGCCACAGCCCCTGGAGACAAAGACCGGCCCTTTTCCCCTGGGAAAGAAAAGTGGCCAGCCCAGGTTCCTGATGTCAGTTTGTAGGGTTCCCTTAGGACTTTCAGGGCAGCACAGGTTTGAGGTGGGGGCAGGTTGGGTCTGGGACATATCCTCGTCCGTTCGGATATTTTGCAGGCAGCCGGCCACTCAGGGCCACAGCCCCTGGAGACAAAGACCGGCCCTTTTCCCTGGGAAAGAAAAGTGGCCAGCCCAGGTTCCTGATGTCAGTTTGTAGGGTTCCCTTAGGACTTTCAGGGCAGCACAGGTTTGAGGTGGGGGCAGGTTGGGTCTGGGACATATCCTCGTCCGTTCGGATATTTTGCAGGCAGCCGGCCACTCAGGGCCACAGCCCCTGGAGACAAAGACCGGCCCTTTTCCCTGGGAAAGAAAAGTGGCCAGCCCAGGTTCCTGATGTCAGTTTGTAGGGTTCCCTTAGGACTTTCAGGGCAGCACAGGTTTGAGGTGGGGGCAGGTTGGGTCTGGGACATATCCTCGTCCGTTCGGATATTTTGCAGGCAGCCGGCCACTCAGGGCCACAGCCCCTGGAGACAAAGACCGGCCCTTTTCCCTGGGAAAGAAAAGTGGCCAGCCCAGGTTCCTGATGTCAGTTTGTAGGGTTCCCTTAGGACTTTCAGGGCAGCACAGGTTTGAGGTGGGGGCAGGTTGGGTCTGGGACATATCCTCGTCCGTTCGGATATTTTGCAGGCAGCCGGCCACTCAGGGCCACAGCCCCTGGAGACAAAGACCGGCCCTTTTCCCTGGGAAAGAAAAGTGGCCAGCCCAGGTTCCTGATGTCAGTTTGTAGGGTTCCCTTAGGACTTTCAGGGCAGCACAGGTTTGAGGTGGGGGCAGGTTGGGTCTGGGACATATCCTCGTCCGTTCGGATATTTTGCAGGCAGCCGGCCACTCAGGGCCACAGCCCCTGGAGACAAAGACCGGCCCTTTTCCCTGGGAAAGAAAAGTGGCCAGCCCAGGTTCCTGATGTCAGTTTGTAGGGTTCCCTTAGGACTTTCAGGGCAGCACAGGTTTGAGGTGGGGGCAGGTTGGGTCTGGGACATATCCTCGTCCGTTCGGATATTTTGCAGGCAGCCGGCCACTCAGGGCCACAGCCCCTGGAGACAAAGACCGGCCCTTTTCCCTGGGAAAGAAAGTGGCCAGCCCAGGTTCCTGATGTCAGTTTGTAGGGTTCCCTTAGGACTTTCAGGGCAGCACAGGTTTGAGGTGGGGGCAGGTTGGGTCTGGGACATATCCTCGTCCGTTCGGATATTTTGCAGGCAGCCGGCCACTCAGGGCCACAGCCCCTGGAGACAAAGACCGGCCCTTTTCCCTGGGAAAGAAAAGTGGCCAGCCCAGGGTTCCTGATGTCAGTTTGTAGGGTTCCCTTAGGACTTTCAGGGCAGCACAGGTTTGAGGTGGGGGCAGGTTGGGTCTGGGACATATCCTCGTCCGTTCGGATATTTTGCAGGCAGCCAGCCACTCAGGGCCACTCAGCCGGCCACAGCCCCTGGAGACAAAGACCGGCCCTTTTCCCTGGGAAAGAAAAGTGGCCAGCCCAGGTTCCTGATGTCAGTTTGTAGGGTTCCCTTAGGACTTTCAGGGCAGCACAGGTTTGAGGTGGGGGCAGGTTGGGTCTGGGACATATCCTCGTCCGTTCGGATATTTTGCAGGCAGCCGGCCACTCAGGGCCACTCAGCCGGCCACAGCCCCTGGAGACAAAGACCGGCCCTTTTCCCTGGGAAAGAAAAGTGGCCAGCCCAGGTTCCTGATGTCAGTTTGTAGGGTTCCCTTAGGACTTTCAGGGCAGCACAGGTTTGAGGTGGGGGCAGGTTGGGTCTGGGACATATCCTCGTCCGTTCGGATATTTTGCAGGCAGCCGGCCACTCAGGGCCACAGCCCCTGGAGACAAAGACCGGCCCTTTTCCCTGGGAAAGAAAAGTGGCCAGCCCAGGTTCCTGATGTCAGTTTGTAGGGTTCCCTTAGGACTTTCAGGGCAGCACAGGTTTGAGGTGGGGGCAGGTTGGGTCTGGGACATATCCTCGTCCGTTCGGATATTTTGCAGGCAGCCGGCCACTCAGGGCCACAGCCCCTGGAGACAAAGACCGGCCCTTTTCCCTGGGAAAGAAAAGTGGCCAGCCCAGCTTCCTGATGTCAGTTTGTAGGGTTCCCTTGGGACTGTCAGGGCAGCACAGGTTTGAGGTGGGGGCAGGTTGGGTCTGGGACATATCCTCGTCCGTTCGGATATTTTGCAGGCAGCGGCCACTCAGGGCCACAGCCCCTGGAGACAAAGACCGGCCCTTTTCCCTGGGAAAGAAAAGTGGCCAGCCCAGGTTCCTGATGTCAGTTTGTAGGGTTCCCTTAGGACTTTCATGGCAGCACAGGTTTGAGGTGGGGGCAGGTTGGGTCTGGGACATATCCTCGTCCGTTCGGATATTTTGCAGGCAGCCGGCCACTCAGGGCCACAGCCCCTGGAGACAAAGACCGGCCCTTTTCCCTGGGAAAGAAAAGTGGCCAGCCCAGGTTCCTGATGTCAGTTTGTAGGGTTCCCTTAGGACTTTCAGGGCAGCACAGGTTTGAGGTGGGGGCAGGTTGGGTCTGGGACATATCCTCGTCCGTTCGGATATTTTGCAGGCAGCCGGCCACTCAGGGCCACAGCCCCTGGAGACAAAGACCGGCCCTTTTCCCTGGGAAAGAAAAGTGGCCAGCCCAGGTTCCTGATGTCAGTTTGTAGGGTTCCCTTAGGACTTTCAGGGCAGCACAGGTTTGAGGTGGGGGCAGGTTGGGTCTGGGACATATCCTCGTCCGTTCGGATATTTTGCAGGCAGCCGGCCACTCAGGGCCACAGCCCCTGGAGACAAAGACCGGCCCTTTTCCCTGGGAAAGAAAAGTGGCCAGCCCAGGTTCCTGATGTCAGTTTGTAGGGTTCCCTTAGGACTTTCAGGGCAGCACAGGTTTGAGGTGGGGGCAGGTTGGGTCTGGGACATATCCTCGTCCGTTCGGATATTTTGCAGGCAGCCGGCCACTCAGGGCCACAGCCCCTGGAGACAAAGACCGCCCTTTTCCCTGGGAAAGAAAAGTGGCCAGCCCAGGTTCCTGATGTCAGTTTGTAGGGTTCCCTTAGGACTTTCAGGGCAGCACAGGTTTGAGGTGGGGGCAGGTTGGGTCTGGGACATATCCTCGTCCGTTCGGATATTTTGCAGGCAGCCGGCCACTCAGGGCCACAGCCCCTGGAGACAAAGACCGGCCCTTTTCCCTGGGAAAGAAAAGTGTCCAGCCCAGGTTCCTGATGTCAGTTTGTAGGGTTCCCTTAGGACTTTCAGGGCAGCACAGGTTTGAGGTGGGGGCAGGTTGGGTCTGGGACATATCCTCGTCCGTTCGGATATTTTGCAGGCAGCCGGCCACTCAGGGCCACAGCCCCTGGAGACAAAGACCGGCCCTTTTCCCTGGGAAAGAAAAGTGGCCAGCCCAGGTTCCTGATGTCAGTTTGTAGGGTTCCCTTAGGACTTTCAGGGCAGCACAGGTTTGAGGTGGGGGCAGGTTGGGTCTGGGACATATCCTCGTCCGTTCGGATATTTTGCAGGCAGCCGGCCACTCAGGGCCACAGCCCCTGGAGACAAAGACCGGCCCTTTTCCCTGGGAAAGAAAAGTGGCCAGCCCAGGTTCCTGATGTCAGTTTGTAGGGTTCCCTTAGGACTTTCAGGGCAGCACAGGTTTGAGGTGGGGGCAGGTTGGGTCTGGGACATATCCTCGTCCGTTCGGATATTTTGCAGGCAGCCGGCCACTCAGGGCCACAGCCCCTGGAGACAAAGACCGGCCCTTTTCCCTGGGAAAGAAAAGTGGCCAGCCCAGGTTCCTGATGTCAGTTTGTAGGGTTCCCTTAGGACTTTCAGGGCAGCACAGGTTTGAGGTGGGGGCAGGTTGGGTCTGGGACATATCCTCGTCCGTTCGGATATTTTGCAGGCAGCCGGCCACTCAGGGCCACAGCCCTGGAGACAAAGACCGGCCCTTTTCCCTGGGAAAGAAAAGTGGCCAGCCCAGGTTCCTGATGTCAGTTTGTAGGGTTCCCTTAGGACTTTCAGGGCAGCACAGGTTTGAGGTGGGGGCAGGTTGGGTCTGGGACATATCCTCGTCCGTTCGGATATTTTGCAGGCAGCCGGCCACTCAGGGCCACAGCCCCTGGAGACAAAGACCGGCCCTTTTCCCTGGGAAAAGAAAAGTGGCCAGCCCAGGTTCCTGATGTCAGTTTGTAGGGTTCCCTTAGGACTTTCAGGGCAGCACAGGTTTGAGGTGGGGGCAGGTTGGGTCTGGGACATATCCTCGTCCGTTCGGATATTTTGCAGGCAGCCAGCCACTCAGGGCCACTCAGCCGGCCACAGCCCCTGGAGACAAAGACCGGCCCTTTTCCCTGGGAAAGAAAAGTGGCCAGCCCAGGTTCCTGATGTCAGTTTGTAGGGTTCCCTTAGGACTTTCAGGGCAGCACAGGTTTGAGGTGGGGGCAGGTTGGGTCTGGGACATATCCTCGTCCGTTCGGATATTTTGCAGGCAGCCGGCCACTCAGGGCCACTCAGCCGGCCACAGCCCCTGGAGACAAAGACCGGCCCTTTTCCCTGGGAAAGAAAAGTGGCCAGCCCAGGTTCCTGATGTCAGTTTGTAGGGTTCCCTTAGGACTTTCAGGGCAGCACAGGTTTGAGGTGGGGGCAGGTTGGGTCTGGGACATATCCTCGTCCGTTCGGATATTTTGCAGGCAGCCGGCCACTCAGCCGGCCACAGCCCCTGGAGACAAAGACCGGCCCTTTTCCCTGGGAAAGAAAAGTGGCCAGCCCAGGTTCCTGATGTCAGTTTGTAGGGTTCCCTTAGGACTTTCAGGGCAGCACAGGTTTGAGGTGGGGGCAGGTTGGGTCTGGGACATATCCTCGTCCGTTCGGATATTTTGCAGGCAGCCGGCCACTCAGGGCCACAGCCCCTGGAGACAAAGACCGGCCCTTTTCCCTGGGAAAGAAAAGTGGCCAGCCCAGCTTCCTGATGTCAGTTTGTAGGGTTCCCTTGGGACTGTCAGGGCAGCACAGGTTTGAGGTGGGGGCAGGTTGGGTCTGGGACATATCCTCGTCCGTTCGGATATTTTGCAGGCAGCCGGCCACTCAGGGCCACAGCCCCTGGAGACAAAGACCGGCCCTTTTCCCTGGGAAAGAAAAGTGGCCAGCCCAGGTTCCTGATGTCAGTTTGTAGGTTCCCTTAGGACTTTCATGGCAGCACAGGTTTGAGGTGGGGGCAGGTTGGGTCTGGGACATATCCTCGTCCGTTCGGATATTTTGCAGGCAGCCGGCCACTCAGGGCCACAGCCCCTGGAGACAAAGACCGGCCCTTTTCCCTGGGAAAGAAAAGTGGCCAGCCCAGGTTCCTGATGTCAGTTTGTAGGGTTCCCTTAGGACTTTCAGGGCAGCACAGGTTTGAGGTGGGGGCAGGTTGGGTCTGGGACATATCCTCGTCCGTTCGGATATTTTGCAGGCAGCCGGCCACTCAGGGCCACAGCCCCTGGAGACAAAGACCGGCCCTTTTCCCTGGGAAAGAAAAGTGGCCAGCCCAGCTTCCTGATGTCAGTTTGTAGGGTTCCCTTAGGACTTTCAGGGCAGCACAGGTTTGAGGTGGGGGCAGGTTGGGTCTGGGACATATCCTCGTCCGTTCGGATATTTTGCAGGCAGCCGGCCACTCAGGGCCACAGCCCCTGGAGACAAAGACCGGCCCTTTTCCCTGGGAAAGAAAAGTGGCCAGCCCAGGTTCCTGATGTCAGTTTGTAGGGTTCCCTTAGGACTTTCAGGGCAGCACAGGTTTGAGGCGGGGGCAGGTTGGGTCTGGGACATATCCTCGTCCGTTCGGATATTTTGCAGGCAGCCGGCCACTCAGGGCCATAGCCCCTGGAGACAAAGACCGGCCCTTTTCCCTGGGAAAGAAAAGTGGCCAGCCCAGGTTCCTGATGTCAGTTTGTAGGGTTCCCTTAGGACTTTCAGGGCAGCACAGGTTTGAGGTGGGGGCAGGTTGGGTCTGGGACATATCCTCGTCCGTTCGGATATTTTGCAGGCAGCCGGCCACTCAGGGCCACAGCCCCTGGAGACAAAGACCGGCCCTTTTCCCTGGGAAAGAAAAGTGGCCAGCCCAGGTTCCTGATGTCAGTTTGTAGGGTTCCCTTAGGACTTTCATGGCAGCACAGGTTTGAGGTGGGGGCAGGTTGGGTCTGGGACATATCCTCGTCCGTTCGGATATTTTGCAGGCAGCCGGCCACTCAGGGCCACAGCCCCTGGAGACAAAGACCGGCCCTTTTCCCTGGGAAAGAAAAGTGGCCAGCCCAGGTTCCTGATGTCAGTTTGTAGGGTTCCCTTAGGACTTTCAGGGCAGCACAGGTTTGAGGTGGGGGCAGGTTGGGTCTGGGACATATCCTCGTCCGTTCGGATATTTTGCAGGCAGCCGGCCACTCAGGGCCACAGCCCCTGGAGACAAAGACCGGCCCTTTTCCCTGGGAAAGAAAAGTGGCCAGCCCAGGTTCCTGATGTCAGTTTGTAGGGTTCCCTTAGGACTTTCAGGGCAGCACAGGTTTGAGGTGGGGGCAGGTTGGGTCTGGGACATATCCTCGTCCGTTCGGATATTTTGCAGGCAGCCGGCCACTCAGGGCCACAGCCCCTGGAGACAAAGACCGGCCCTTTTCCCTGGGAAAGAAAAGTGGCCAGCCCAGGTTCCTGATGTCAGTTTGTAGGGTTCCCTTAGGACTTTCAGGGCAGCACAGGTTTGAGGTGGGGGCAGGTTGGGTCTGGGACATATCCTCGTCCGTTCGGATATTTTGCAGGCAGCCGGCCACTCAGGGCCACAGCCCCTGGAGACAAAGACCGGCCCTTTTCCTGGGAAAGAAAAGTGGCCAGCCCAGGTTCCTGATGTCAGTTTGTAGGGTTCCCTTAGGACTTTCAGGGCAGCACAGGTTTGAGGTGGGGGCAGGTTGGGTCTGGGACATATCCTCGTCCGTTCGGATATTTTGCAGGCAGCCAGCCACTCAGGGCCACTCAGCCGGCCACAGCCCCTGGAGACAAAGACCGGCCCTTTTCCCTGGGAAAGAAAAGTGGCCAGCCCAGGTTCCTGATGTCAGTTTGTAGGGTTCCCTTAGGACTTTCAGGGCAGCACAGGTTTGAGGTGGGGGCAGGTTGGGTCTGGGACATATCCTCGTCCGTTCGGATATTTTGCAGGCAGCCGGCCACTCAGGGCCACTCAGCCGGCCACAGCCCCTGGAGACAAAGACCGGCCCTTTTCCCTGGGAAAGAAAAGTGGCCAGCCCAGGTTCCTGATGTCAGTTTGTAGGGTTCCCTTAGGACTTTCAGGGCAGCACAGGTTTGAGGTGGGGGCAGGTTGGGTCTGGGACATATCCTCGTCCGTTCGGATATTTTGCAGGCAGCCGGCCACTCAGGGCCACAGCCCCTGGAGACAAAGACCGGCCCTTTTCCCTGGGAAAGAAAAGTGGCCAGCCCAGGTTCCTGATGTCAGTTTGTAGGGTTCCCTTAGGACTTTCAGGGCAGCACAGGTTTGAGGTGGGGGCAGGTTGGGTCTGGGACATATCCTCGTCCGTTCGGATATTTTGCAGGCAGCCGGCCACTCAGGGCCACAGCCCCTGGAGACAAAGACCGGCCCTTTTCCCTGGGAAAGAAAAGTGGCCAGCCCAGGTTCCTGATGTCAGTTTGTAGGGTTCCCTTAGGACTTTCAGGGCAGCACAGGTTTGAGGTGGGGGCAGGTTGGGTCTGGGACATATCCTCGTCCGTTCGGATATTTTGCAGGCAGCCGGCCACTCAGGGCCACAGCCCCTGGAGACAAAGACCGGCCCTTTTCCCTGGGAAAGAAAAGTGGCCAGCCCAGCTTCCTGATGTCAGTTTGTAGGGTTCCCTTAGGACTTTCAGGGCAGCACAGGTTTGAGGTGGGGGCAGGTTGGGTCTGGGACATATCCTCGTCCGTTCGGATATTTTGCAGGCAGCCGGCCACTCAGGGCCACAGCCCCTGGAGACAAAGACCGGCCCTTTTCCCTGGGAAAGAAAAGTGGCCAGCCCAGGTTCCTGATGTCAGTTTGTAGGGTTCCCTTAGGACTTTCAGGGCAGCACAGGTTTGAGGTGGGGGCAGGTTGGGTCTGGGACATATCCTCGTCCGTTCGGATATTTTGCAGGCAGCCGGCCACTCAGGGCCACAGCCCCTGGAGACAAAGACCGGCCCTTTTCCCTGGGAAAGAAAAGTGGCCAGCCCAGGTTCCTGATGTCAGTTTGTAGGGTTCCCTTGGGACTGTCAGGGCAGCACAGGTTTGAGGTGGGGGCAGGTTGGGTCTGGGACATATCCTCGTCCGTTCGGATATTTTGCAGGCAGCCGGCCACTCAGGGCCACAGCCCCTGGAGACAAAGACCGGCCCTTTTCCCTGGGAAAGAAAAGTGGCCAGCCCAGGTTCCTGATGTCAGTTTGTAGGGTTCCCTTAGGACTTTCAGGGCAGCACAGGTTTGAGGTGGGGGCAGGTTGGGTCTGGGACATATCCTCGTCCGTTCGGATATTTTGCAGGCAGCCGGCCACTCAGGGCCACAGCCCCTGGAGACAAAGACCGGCCCTTTTCCCTGGGAAAGAAAAGTGGCCAGCCCAGGTTCCTGATGTCAGTTTGTAGGGTTCCCTTAGGACTTTCAGGGCAGCACAGGTTTGAGGTGGGGGCAGGTTGGGTCTGGGACATATCCTCGTCCGTTCGGATATTTTGCAGGCAGCCGGCCACTCAGGGCCACAGCCCCTGGAGACAAAGACCGGCCCTTTTCCCTGGGAAAGAAAAGTGGCCAGCCCAGGTTCCTGATGTCAGTTTGTAGGGTTCCCTTAGGACTTTCAGGGCAGCACAGGTTTGAGGTGGGGGCAGGTTGGGTCTGGGACATATCCTCGTCCGTTCGGATATTTTGCAGGCAGCCGGCCACTCAGGGCCACAGCCCCTGGAGACAAAGACCGGCCCTTTTCCCTGGGAAAGAAAAGTGTCCAGCCCAGGTTCCTGATGTCAGTTTGTAGGGTTCCCTTAGGACTTTCAGGGCAGCACAGGTTTGAGGTGGGGGCAGGTTGGGTCTGGGACATATCCTCGTCCGTTCGGATATTTTGCAGGCAGCCGGCCACTCAGGGCCACAGCCCCTGGAGACAAAGACCGGCCCTTTTCCCTGGGAAAGAAAAGTGGCCAGCCCAGGTTCCTGATGTCAGTTTGTAGGGTTCCCTTAGGACTTTCAGGGCAGCACAGGTTTGAGGTGGGGGCAGGTTGGGTCTGGGACATATCCTCGTCCGTTCGGATATTTTGCAGGCAGCCGGCCACTCAGGGCCACAGCCCCTGGAGACAAAGACCGGCCCTTTTCCCTGGGAAAGAAAAGTGGCCAGCCCAGGTTCCTGATGTCAGTTTGTAGGGTTCCCTTAGGACTTTCAGGGCAGCACAGGTTTGAGGTGGGGGCAGGTTGGGTCTGGGACATATCCTCGTCCGTTCGGATATTTTGCAGGCAGCCGGCCACTCAGGGCCACAGCCCCTGGAGACAAAGACCGGCCCTTTTCCCTGGGAAAGAAAAGTGGCCAGCCCAGGTTCCTGATGTCAGTTTGTAGGGTTCCCTTAGGACTTTCAGGGCAGCACAGGTTTGAGGTGGGGGCAGGTTGGGTCTGGGACATATCCTCGTCCGTTCGGATATTTTGCAGGCAGCCAGCCACTCAGGGCCACTCAGCCGGCCACAGCCCCTGGAGACAAAGACCGGCCCTTTTCCCTGGGAAAGAAAAGTGGCCAGCCCAGGTTCCTGATGTCGGTTTGTAGGGTTCCCTTAGGACTTTCAGGGCAGCACAGGTTTGAGGTGGGGGCAGGTTGGGTCTGGGACATATCCTCGTCCGTTCGGATATTTTGCAGGCAGCCGGCCACTCAGGGCCACAGCCCCTGGAGACAAAGACCGGCCCTTTTCCCTGGGAAAGAAAAGTGGCCAGCCCAGGTTCCTGATGTCAGTTTGTAGGGTTCCCTTAGGACTTTCAGGGCAGCACAGGTTTGAGGTGGGGGCAGGTTGGGTCTGGGACATATCCTCGTCCGTTCGGATATTTTGCAGGCAGCCAGCCACTCAGGGCCACTCAGCCGGCCACAGCCCCTGGAGACAAAGACCGGCCCTTTTCCCTGGGAAAGAAAAGTGGCCAGCCCAGGTTCCTGATGTCAGTTTGTAGGGTTCCCTTAGGACTTTCAGGGCAGCACAGGTTTGAGGTGGGGGCAGGTTGGGTCTGGGACATATCCTCGTCCGTTCGGATATTTTGCAGGCAGCCGGCCACTCAGGGCCACAGCCCCTGGAGACAAAGACCGGCCCTTTTCCCTGGGAAAGAAAAGTGTCCAGCCCAGGTTCCTGATGTCAGTTTGTAGGGTTCCCTTAGGACTTTCAGGGCAGCACAGGTTTGAGGTGGGGGCAGGTTGGGTCTGGGACATATCCTCGTCCGTTCGGATATTTTGCAGGCAGCCGGCCACTCAGGGCCACAGCCCCTGGAGACAAAGACCGGCCCTTTTCCCTGGGAAAGAAAAGTGGCCAGCCCAGGTTCCTGATGTCAGTTTGTAGGGTTCCCTTAGGACTTTCAGGGCAGCACAGGTTTGAGGTGGGGGCAGGTTGGGTCTGGGACATATCCTCGTCCGTTCGGATATTTTGCAGGCAGCCGGCCACTCAGGGCCACAGCCCCTGGAGACAAAGACCGGCCCTTTTCCCTGGGAAAGAAAAGTGGCCAGCCCAGCTTCCTGATGTCAGTTTGTAGGGTTCCCTTGGGACTGTCAGGGCAGCACAGGTTTGAGGTGGGGGCAGGTTGGGTCTGGGACATATCCTCGTCCGTTTGGATATTTTGCAGGCCTCCGGCCACTCAGGGCCACTCAGCCGGCCACAGCCCCTGGAGACAAAGACGGGCCCTTTTCCCTGGGAAAGAAAAGTGGCCAGCCCAGGTTCCTGATGTCAGTTTGTAGGGTTCCCTTAGGACTTTCAGGGCAGCACAGGTTTGAGGTGGGGGCAGGTTGGGTCTGGGACATATCCTCGTCCGTTCGGATATTTTGCAGGCAGCCGGCCACTCAGGGCCACAGCCCCTGGAGACAAAGACCGGCCCTTTTCCCTGGGAAAGAAAAGTGGCCAGCCCAGCTTCCTGATGTCAGTTTGTAGGGTTCTCTTGGGACTGTCAGGGCAGCACAGGTTTGAGGTGGGGGCAGGTTGGGTCTGGGACATATCCTCGTCCGTTCGGATATTTTGCAGGCAGCCGGCCACTCAGGGCCACAGCCCCTGGAGACAAAGACCGGCCCTTTTCCCTGGGAAAGAAAAGTGGCCAGCCCAGGTTCCTGATGTCAGTTTGTAGGGTTCCCTTAGGACTTTCAGGGCAGCACAGGTTTGAGGTGGGGGCAGGTTGGGTCTGGGACATATCCTCGTCCGTTCGGATATTTTGCAGGCAGCCGGCCACTCAGGGCCACAGCCCCTGGAGACAAAGACCGGCCCTTTTCCCTGGGAAAGAAAAGTGGCCAGCCCAGCTTCCTGATGTCAGTTTGTAGGGTTCCCTTAGGACTTTCAGGGCAGCACAAGTTTGAGGTGGGGGCAGGTTGGGTCTGGGACATATCCTCGTCCGTTCGGATATTTTGCAGGCAGCCGGCCACTCAGGGCCACAGCCCCTGGAGACAAAGACCGGCCCTTTTCCCTGGGAAAGAAAAGTGGCCAGCCCAGGTTCCTGATGTCAGTTTGTAGGGTTCCCTTAGGACTTTCAGGGCAGCACAGGTTTGAGGTGGGGGCAGGTTGGGTCTGGGACATATCCTCGTCCGTTCAGATATTTTGCAGGCAGCCGGCCACTCAGGGCCACAGCCCCTGGAGACAAAGACCGGCCCTTTTCCCTGGGAAAGAAAAGTGGCCAGCCCAGGTTCCTGATGTCAGTTTGTAGGGTTCCCTTAGGACTTTCAGGGCAGCACAAGTTTGAGGTGGGGGCAGGTTGGGTCTGGGACATATCCTCGTCCGTTCGGATATTTTGCAGGCAGCCGGCCACTCAGGGCCACAGCCCCTGGAGACAAAGACCGGCCCTTTTCCCTGGGAAAGAAAAGTGGCCAGCCCAGGTTCCTGATGTCAGTTTGTAGGGTTCCCTTGGGACTGTCAGGGCAGCACAGGTTTGAGGTGGGGGCAGGTTGGGTCTGGGACATATCCTCGTCCGTTCGGATATTTTGCAGGCAGCCGGCCACTCAGGGCCACAGCCCCTGGAGACAAAGACCGGCCCTTTTCCCTGGGAAAGAAAAGTGGCCAGCCCAGGTTCCTGATGTCAGTTTGTAGGGTTCCCTTAGGACTTTCAGGGCAGCACAGGTTTGAGGTGGGGGCAGGTTGGGTCTGGGACATATCCTCGTCCGTTCGGATATTTTGCAGGCAGCCGGCCACTCAGGGCCACAGCCCCTGGAGACAAAGACCGGCCCTTTTCCCTGGGAAAGAAAAGTGGCCAGCCCAGGTTCCTGATGTCAGTTTGTAGGGTTCCCTTAGGACTTTCAGGGCAGCACAGGTTTGAGGTGGGGGCAGGTTGGGTCTGGGACATATCCTCGTCCGTTCGGATATTTTGCAGGCAGCCGGCCACTCAGGGCCACAGCCCCTGGAGACAAAGACCGGCCCTTTTCCCTGGGAAAGAAAAGTGGCCAGCCCAGGTTCCTGATGTCAGTTTGTAGGGTTCCCTTAGGACTTTCAGGGCAGCACAGGTTTGAGGTGGGGGCAGGTTGGGTCTGGGACATATCCTCGTCCGTTCGGATATTTTGCAGGCAGCCGGCCACTCAGGGCCACAGCCCCTGGAGACAAAGACCGGCCCTTTTCCCTGGGAAAGAAAAGTGGCCAGCCCAGCTTCCTGATGTCAGTTTGTAGGGTTCCCTTAGGACTTTCAGGGCAGCACAGGTTTGAGGTGGGGGCAGGTTGGGTCTGGGACATATCCTCGTCCGTTCGGATATTTTGCAGGCAGCCGGCCACTCAGGGCCACAGCCCCTGGAGACAAAGACCGGCCCTTTTCCCTGGGAAAGAAAAGTGGCCAGCCCAGGTTCCTGATGTCAGTTTGTAGGGTTCCCTTAGGACTTTCAGGGCAGCACAGGTTTGAGGTGGGGGCAGGTTGGGTCTGGGACATATCCTCGTCCGTTCGGATATTTTGCAGGCAGCCGGCCACTCAGGGCCACAGCCCCTGGAGACAAAGACCGGCCCTTTTCCCTGGGAAAGAAAAGTGGCCAGCCCAGGTTCCTGATGTCAGTTTGTAGGGTTCCCTTAGGACTTTCAGGGCAGCACAGGTTTGAGGTGGGGGCAGGTTGGGTCTGGGACATATCCTCGTCCCTTCGGATATTTTGCAGGCAGCCAGCCACTCAGGGCCACTCAGCCGGCCACAGCCCCTGGAGACAAAGACCGGCCCTTTTCCCTGGGAAAGAAAAGTGGCCAGCCCAGGTTCCTGATGTCGGTTTGTAGGGTTCCCTTAGGACTTTCAGGGCAGCACAGGTTTGAGGTGGGGGCAGGTTGGGTCTGGGACATATCCTCGTCCGTTCGGATATTTTGCAGGCAGCCGGCCACTCAGGGCCACAGCCCCTGGAGACAAAGACCGGCCCTTTTCCCTGGGAAAGAAAAGTGGCCAGCCCAGGTTCCTGATGTCAGTTTGTAGGGTTCCCTTAGGACTTTCAGGGCAGCACAGGTTTGAGGTGGGGGCAGGTTGGGTCTGGGACATATCCTCGTCCGTTCGGATATTTTGCAGGCAGCCAGCCACTCAGGGCCACTCAGCCGGCCACAGCCCCTGGAGACAAAGACCGGCCCTTTTCCCTGGGAAAGAAAAGTGGCCAGCCCAGGTTCCTGATGTCAGTTTGTAGGGTTCCCTTAGGACTTTCAGGGCAGCACAGGTTTGAGGTGGGGGCAGGTTGGGTCTGGGACATATCCTCGTCCGTTCGGATATTTTGCAGGCAGCCGGCCACTCAGGGCCACAGCCCCTGGAGACAAAGACCGGCCCTTTTCCCTGGGAAAGAAAAGTGGCCAGCCCAGCTTCCTGATGTCAGTTTGTAGGGTTCCCTTAGGACTTTCAGGGCAGCACAGGTTTGAGGTGGGGGCAGGTTGGGTCTGGGACATATCCTCGTCCGTTCAGATATTTTGCAGGCAGCCGGCCACTCAGGGCCACAGCCCCTGGAGACAAAGACCGGCCCTTTTCCCTGGGAAAGAAAAGTGGCCAGCCCAGGTTCCTGATGTCAGTTTGTAGGGTTCCCTTAGGACTTTCAGGGCAGCACAGGTTTGAGGTGGGGGCAGGTTGGGTCTGGGACATATCCTCGTCCGTTCGGATATTTTGCAGGCAGCCGGCCACTCAGGGCCACAGCCCCTGGAGACAAAGACCGGCCCTTTTCCCTGGGAAAGAAAAGTGGCCAGCCCAGGTTCCTGATGTCAGTTTGTAGGGTTCCCTTGGGACTGTCAGGGCAGCACAGGTTTGAGGTGGGGGCAGGTTGGGTCTGGGACATATCCTCGTCCGTTCGGATATTTTGCAGGCAGCCGGCCACTCAGGGCCACAGCCCCTGGAGACAAAGACCGGCCCTTTTCCCTGGGAAAGAAAAGTGGCCAGCCCAGGTTCCTGATGTCAGTTTGTAGGGTTCCCTTAGGACTTTCAGGGCAGCACAGGTTTGAGGTGGGGGCAGGTTGGGTCTGGGACATATCCTCGTCCGTTCGGATATTTTGCAGGCAGCCGGCCACTCAGGGCCACAGCCCCTGGAGACAAAGACCGGCCCTTTTCCCTGGGAAAGAAAAGTGGCCAGCCCAGGTTCCTGATGTCAGTTTGTAGGGTTCCCTTAGGACTTTCAGGGCAGCACAGGTTTGAGGTGGGGGCAGGTTGGGTCTGGGACATATCCTCGTCCGTTCGGATATTTTGCAGGCAGCCGGCCACTCAGGGCCACAGCCCCTGGAGACAAAGACCGGCCCTTTTCCCTGGGAAAGAAAAGTGGCCAGCCCAGGTTCCTGATGTCAGTTTGTAGGGTTCCCTTAGGACTTTCAGGGCAGCACAGGTTTGAGGTGGGGGCAGGTTGGGTCTGGGACATATCCTCGTCCGTTCGGATATTTTGCAGGCAGCCGGCCACTCAGGGCCACAGCCCCTGGAGACAAAGACCGGCCCTTTTCCCTGGGAAAGAAAAGTGTCCAGCCCAGGTTCCTGATGTCAGTTTGTAGGGTTCCCTTAGGACTTTCAGGGCAGCACAGGTTTGAGGTGGGGGCAGGTTGGGTCTGGGACATATCCTCGTCCGTTCGGATATTTTGCAGGCAGCCGGCCACTCAGGGCCACAGCCCCTGGAGACAAAGACCGGCCCTTTTCCCTGGGAAAGAAAAGTGGCCAGCCCAGGTTCCTGATGTCAGTTTGTAGGGTTCCCTTAGGACTTTCAGGGCAGCACAGGTTTGAGGTGGGGGCAGGTTGGGTCTGGGACATATCCTCGTCCGTTCGGATATTTTGCAGGCAGCCGGCCACTCAGGGCCACAGCCCCTGGAGACAAAGACCGGCCCTTTTCCCTGGGAAAGAAAAGTGGCCAGCCCAGGTTCCTGATGTCAGTGTGTAAGGTTCCCTTGGGACTTTCAGGGCAGCACAGGTTTGAGGTGGGGGCAGGTTGGGTCTGGGACATATCCTCGTCCGTTCGGATATTTTGCAGGCAGCCGGCCACTCAGGGCCACAGTCCCTGGAGACAAAGACCGGCCCTTTTCCCTGGGAAAGAAAAGTGGCCAGCCCAGGTTCCTGATGTAAGTTTTTAAGGTTCCCTTGGGACTGTCAGGGCAGCACAGGTTTGAGGTGGGGGCAGGTTGGGTCTGGGACATATCCTCGTCCGTTCGGATATTTTGCAGGCAGCCGGCCACTCAGGGCCACAGCCCCTGGAGACAAAGACCGGCCCTTTTCCCTGGGAAAGAAAAGTGGCCAGCCCAGGTTCCTGATGTCAGTTTGTAGGGTTCCCTTAGGACTTTCAGGGCAGCACAGGTTTGAGGTGGGGGCAGGTTGGGTCTGGGACATATCCTCGTCCGTTCGGATATTTTGCAGGCAGCCGGCCACTCAGGGCCACAGCCCCTGGAGACAAAGACCGGCCCTTTTCCCTGGGAAAGAAAAGTGGCCAGCCCAGGTTCCTGATGTCAGTTTGTAGGGTTCCCTTAGGACTTTCAGGGCAGCACAGGTTTGAGGTGGGGGCAGGTTGGGTCTGGGATATATCCTCGTCCGTTCGGATATTTTGCAGGCAGCCGGCCACTCAGGGCCACAGCCCCTGGAGACAAAGACCGGCCCTTTTCCCTGGGAAAGAAAAGTGGCCAGCCCAGGTTCCTGATGTCAGTTTGTAGGGTTCCCTTAGGACTTTCAGGGCAGCACAAGTTTGAGGTGGGGACAGGTTGGGTCTGGGACATATCCTCGCCCGTTCGGATATTTTGCAGGCAGCCGGCCACTCAGGGCCACAGCCCCTGGAGACAAAGACCGGCCCTTTTCCCTGGGAAAGAAAAGTGGCCAGCCCAGCTTCCTGATGTCAGTGTGTAAAGTTCCCTTGGGACTTTCAGGGCAGCACAGGTTTGAGGTGGGGGCAGGTTGGGTCTGGGACATATCCTCGTCCGTTCGGATATTTTGCAGGCAGCCGGCCACTCAGGGCCACAGCCCCTGGAGACAAAGACCGGCCCTTTTCCCTGGGAAAGAAAAGTGGCCAGCCCAGGTTCCTGATGTAAGTTTTTAAGGTTCCCTTGGGACTGTCAGGGCAGCACAGGTTTGAGGTGGGGGCAGGTTGGGTCTGGGACATATCCTCGTCCGTTCGGCTATTTTGCAGGCAGCCGGCCACTCAGGGCCACAGCCCCTGGAGACAAAGACCGGCCCTTTTCCCTGGGAAAGAAAAGTGGCCAGCCCAGGTTCCTGATGTCAGTTTGTAGGGTTCCCTTAGGACTTTCAGGGCAGCACAGGTTTGAGGTGGGGGCAGGTTGGGTCTGGGACATATCCTCGTCCGTTCGGATATTTTGCAGGCAGCCGGCCACTCAGGGCCACAGCCCCTGGAGACAAAGACCGGCCCTTTTCCCTGGGAAAGAAAAGTGGCCAGCCCAGGTTCCTGATGTCAGTTTGTAGGGTTCCCTTAGGACTTTCAGGGCAGCACAGGTTTGAGGTGGGGGCAGGTTGGGTCTGGGACATATCCTCGTCCGTTCGGATATTTTGCAGGCAGCCGGCCACTCAGGGCCACAGCCCCTGGAGACAAAGACCGGCCCTTTTCCCTGGGAAAGAAAAGTGGCCAGCCCAGCTTCCTGATGTCAGTTTGTAGGGTTCCCTTAGGACTTTCAGGGCAGCACAGGTTTGAGGTGGGGGCAGGTTGGGTCTGGGACATATCCTCGTCCGTTCGGATATTTTGCAGGCAGCCGGCCACTCAGGGCCACAGCCCCTGGAGACAAAGACCGGCCCTTTTCCCTGGGAAAGAAAAGTGGCCAGCCCAGGTTCCTGATGTCAGTTTGTAGGGTTCCCTTAGGACTTTCAGGGCAGCACAGGTTTGAGGTGGGGGCAGGTTGGGTCTGGGACATATCCTCGTCCGTTCGGATATTTTGCAGGCAGCCGGCCACTCAGGGCCACAGCCCCTGGAGACAAAGACCGGCCCTTTTCCCTGGGAAAGAAAAGTGGCCAGCCCAGGTTCCTGATGTCAGTTTGTAGGGTTCCCTTAGGACTTTCAGGGCAGCACAGGTTTGAGGTGGGGGCAGGTTGGGTCTGGGACATATCCTCGTCCGTTCGGATATTTTGCAGGCAGCCGGCCACTCAGGGCCACAGCCCCTGGAGACAAAGACCGGCCCTTTTCCCTGGGAAAGAAAAGTGGCCAGCCCAGGTTCCTGATGTCAGTTTGTAGGGTTCCCTTAGGACTTTCAGGGCAGCACAAGTTTGAGGTGGGGGCAGGTTGGGTCTGGGACATATCCTCATCCGTTCGGATATTTTGCAGGCAGCCGGCCACTCAGGGCCACAGCCCCTGGAGACAAAGACCGGCCCTTTTCCCTGGGAAAGAAAAGTGGCCAGCCCAGCTTTCTGATGTCAGTTTGTAGGGTTCCCTTAGGACTTTCTGGGCAGCACAGGTTTGAGGTGGGGGCAGGTTGGGTCTGGGACATATCCTCGTCCGTTCGGATATTTTGCAGGCAGCCGGCCACTCAGGGCCACAGCCCCTGGAGACAAAGACCGGCCCTTTTCCCTGGGAAAGAAAAGTGGCCAGCCCAGGTTCCTGATGTCAGTTTGTAGGGTTCCCTTGGGACTTTCAGGGCAGCACAGGTTTGAGGTGGGGGCAGGTTGGGTCTGGGACATATCCTCGTCCGTTCGGATATTTTGCAGGCAGCCGGCCACTCAGGGCCACAGCCCCTGGAGACAAAGACCGGCCCTTTTCCCTGGGAAAGAAAAGTGGCCAGCCCAGGTTCCTGATGTCAGTTTTTAGGGTTCCCTTAGGACTTTCAGGGCAGCACAGGTTTGAGGTGGGGGCAGGTTGGGTCTGGGACATATCCTCGTCCGTTCGGATATTTTGCAGGCAGCCGGCCACTCAGGGCCACAGCCCCTGGAGACAAAGACCGGCCCTTTTCCCTGGGAAAGAAAAGTGGCCAGCCCAGGTTCCTGATGTCAGTTTGTAGGGTTCCCTTGGGACTGTCAGGGCAGCACAGGTTTGAGGTGGGGGCAGGTTGGGTCTGGGACATATCCTCGTCCGTTCGGATATTTTGCAGGCAGCCGGCCACTCAGGGCCACAGCCCCTGGAGACAAAGACCGGCCCTTTTCCCTGGGAAAGAAAAGTGGCCAGCCCAGGTTCCTGATGTCAGTTTGTAGGGTTCCCTTAGGACTTTCAGGGCAGCACAGGTTTGAGGTGGGGGCAGGTTGGGTCTGGGAAATATCCTTGTCCGTTCGGATATTTTGCAGGCAGCCGGCCACTCAGAGCCACAGCCCCTGGAGACAAACACCGGCCCTTTTCCCTGGGAAAGAAAAGTGGCCAGCCCAGCTTCCTGATGTCAGTTTGTAGGGTTCCCTTAGGACTTTCAGGGCAGCACAGGTTTGAGGTGGGGGCAGGTTGGGTCTGGGACATATCCTCGTCCGTTCGGATATTTTGCAGGCAGCCGGCCACTCAGGGCCACAGTCCCTGGAGACAAAGACCGGCCCTTTTCCCTGGGAAAGAAAAGTGGCCAGCCCAGGTTCCTGATGTAAGTTTTTAAGGTTCCCTTGGGACTGTCAGGGCAGCACAGGTTTGAGGTGGGGGCAGGTTGGGTCTGGGACATATCCTCGTCCGTTCGGATATTTTGCAGGCAGCCGGCCACTCAGGGCCACAGCCCCTGGAGACAAAGACCGGCCCTTTTCCCTGGGAAAGAAAAGTGGCCAGCCCAGGTTCCTGATGTCAGTTTGTAGGGTTCCCTTAGGACTTTCAGGGCAGCACAGGTTTGAGGTGGGGGCAGGTTGGGTCTGGGACATATCCTCGTCCGTTCGGATATTTTGCAGGCAGCCGGCCACTCAGGGCCACAGCCCCTGGAGACAAAGACCGGCCCTTTTCCCTGGGAAAGAAAAGTGGCCAGCCCAGGTTCCTGATGTAAGTTTGTAGGGTTCCCTTGGGACTGTCAGGGCAGCACAGGTTTGAGGTGGGGGCAGGTTGGGTCTGGGACATATCCTCGTCCGTTCGGATATTTTGCAGGCAGCCGGCCACTCAGGGCCACAGCCCCTGGAGACAAAGACCGGCCCTTTTCCCTGGGAAAGAAAAGTGGCCAGCCCAGCTTCCTGATGTCAGTTTGTAGGGTTCCCTTAGGACTTTCAGGGCAGCACAGGTTTGAGGTGGGGGCAGGTTGGGTCTGGGACATATCCTCGTCCGTTCGGATATTTTGCAGGCAGCCGGCCACTCAGGGCCACAGCCCCTGGAGACAAAGACCGGCCCTTTTCCCTGGGAAAGAAAAGTGGCCAGCCCAGGTTCCTGATGTCAGTTTGTAGGGTTCCCTTAGGACTTTCAGGGCAGCACAGGTTTGAGGTGGGGGCAGGTTGGGTCTGGGACATATCCTCGTCCGTTCGGATATTTTGCAGGCAGCCGGCCACTCAGGGCCACAGCCCCTGGAGACAAAGACCGGCCCTTTTCCCTGGGAAAGAAAAGTGGCCAGCCCAGGTTCCTGATGTCAGTTTGTAGGGTTCCCTTGGGACTGTCAGGGCAGCACAGGTTTGAGGTGGGGGCAGGTTGGGTCTGGGACATATCCTCGTCCGTTCGGATATTTTGCAGGCAGCCGGCCACTCAGGGCCACAGCCCCTGGAGACAAAGACCGGCCCTTTTCCCTGGGAAAGAAAAGTGTCCAGCCCAGCTTCCTGATGTCAGTTTGTAGGGTTCCCTTAGGACTTTCAGGGCAGCACAGGTTTGAGGTGGGGGCAGGTTGGGTCTGGGACATATCCTCGTCCTTTTGGATATTTTGCAGGCAGCCGGCCACTCAGGGCCACAGCCCCTGGAGACAAAGACCGGCCCTTTTCCCTGGGAAAGAAAAGTGGCCAGCCCAGGTTCCTGATGTCAGTTTGTAGGGTTCCCTTAGGACTTTCATGGCAGCACAGGTTTGAGGTGGGGGCAGGTTGGGTCTGGGACATATCCTCGTCCGTTCGGATATTTTGCAGGCAGCCGGCCACTCAGGGCCACAGCCCCTGGAGACAAAGACCGGCCCTTTTCCCTGGGAAAGAAAAGTGTCCAGCCCAGGTTCCTGATGTCAGTTTGTAGGGTTCCCTTAGGACTTTCAGGGCAGCACAGGTTTGAGGTGGGGGCAGGTTGGGTCTGGGACATATCCTCGTCCGTTCGGATATTTTGCAGGCAGCCGGCCACTCAGGGCCACAGCCCCTGGAGACAAAGACCGGCCCTTTTCCCTGGGAAAGAAAAGTGGCCAGCCCAGGTTCCTGATGTCAGTTTGTAGGGTTCCCTTAGGACTTTCAGGGCAGCACAGGTTTGAGGTGGGGGCAGGTTGGGTCTGGGACATATCCTCATCCGGGGCCCCCCTCGTGCGGGGCTTTGGCCGGAGGGGGCGGGGCTTTGGCCGGAGGGGGCGGGGCTTGGGTCGGAGGGGGCGGGGCTTGGGCGGGAGGGGTGCGGGGCGGGGGCGGGAGGGGGCGGGGCATAGGCAGAAAGGGGGCGGGGCTTGGGCCGGAGGGGCGGGGCTTGGGTCGGAGGGGGCGGGGCTTGGGCCGGAGGGGGGGCGGGGCTTGGGTCGCAGTGGGGCGGGGCTTGGGCCGGAGGGGGCGGGTCTTAGGTCGCAGTGGGGCGGGGCTTGGGCCGGAGGGGGCGGGGCTTGGGCCGGAGGGGGCGGGGCTTGGACCTTAGGGGGCGGGGCTTGGGCCGGAGGGGGCGGGGCTTGGGCCGGAGGGGGCGGGGCTTGGGCCGGAGGGGGGCGGGGCTTGGGCCGGAGGGGGGCGGGGCTTGGGCCGGAGGGGGGCGGGGTTTGGGCCGGAGGGGGCGGGTCTTAAGGCCGGAGGGGGGCGGGGCTCTGGCCGGAGGGGGGCGGGGCTCTGGCCGGAGCGGAGTGGGGCTTGGGCTGGTGGGGTGGGGCTTGGGCCGGAGCGGGCGGGGCTTAGGTCGGAAGGGGCGGGGCTTAGGCCGGAGGGGGAGGGGCTTGTGTCGTAGGGGGCGGGGCTTGGGTCGGAGGGGGCGGGGCTTAGGCGGGAGGGGCGGGGCTTAGGCGGGAGGGGGCGGGGCTTAGGCGGTATGGGGCAGGTTCCTGATGTCAGTTTGTAGGGTTCCCTTGGGACTGTCAGGGCAGCACAGGTTTGAGGTGGGGGCAGGTTGGGTCGGGGACATATCCTCGTTCGTTCGGCTATTTTGCAGGCAGCCGGCCACTCAGGGCCACAGCCCCTGGAGACAAAGACCGGCCCTTTTCCCTGGGAAAGAAATCTCACCCCCCCCAGGTTCCTGATGTCAGGTTTTAGCTGGTGTTCGGCATTGCCCCTGCATTCCGAATTGTATTGTGCTGTAGCTTTGGTCTGGGATGTATGGGGTGCCCCCTCCCCTCCTCCCCTCAGCCCTGTTCTGCTGTGTCCCCGTCTCCACCCCTCACCACTACCTGTACTTCCAGCCCGCCCCTTCCCCACCCTCTCTCCTCCCTTCACCCCTCCCCAGCCGGCCCCTTCTCCACCCCTTTACTCCCCACTGCCCACCTGCGACTCCCTGCAGCAGCACTTGGGAGCCTGGACTCGTGGGGATAGTGCGGCCCTCACAGCAGGACAACACCCAAATAAAACAGGCAGGGACCACATCTGTGTGCTGTGCTGTGTCACAAAGGCACCTGGGGCTGAGGGGAGGGGGCTGGAGGTGACACAGAACGTGGGGGCAGCTGAGAGGCAGAAGGGGTCTTTAGGAGTAAAAAGGGGGGCTCCAGGGTGGCACAGAGACGCTGAGAGGCTGCGGTGGGAACTTGAGGGTGACACAAGGAGGCTGAGTGGCAGGGGCTGCCTTGAGGGACAAAGTGGGGGGTGTCTGATGTGTCAGGTTTATCAGCCCTCACACCACCCTTAACCTCACTTTTAAAATCACCCCTACCCAGGTGGAGTGTGCACGGTGGAGGTTAGGGGGCCACAGGACAGTGTCGGGGGCTTGGGGTGACACACAGACATTGTGGGCTGAGGGGCAAAGAGGGGGGGACTTGACAGGTGGAGAGCTGACACTGAGGGTTAGGGGTAGGAAGGACAGGACACAGGGTACCAGGAAGGGTTAGGGTACAGCAGCAGCCCTCAGCCCAACCCTAAGCTCACTCTAAACAGCACCCCTAGAACACCAGTTTTCCCCAACAGCAGCTGCAGGCAGCGAGCCTAATGCTGGGACAGCCCCAGAACCCTGCCAGCAGCTGCAGGCAGTGACCCTAATTAAAAGGCGGGGATGATGTTTGCTGGCTAGAGAGTGACCGGTAGAGCTTGGGGACTGAGCACTTTTTTAGGGTTTTTTTAGGGCTTTTAAAGGATATTTTAGGGGCTTTTTTTTTTTTGCAGGTGCTTTTTAGGATTTTTCTGGGAATATTTAGGATACTTTTAGGGCTTTTTCAGGGCTTTTAAAAGATTTTTTTAGGGTATTTTAAGGGCTTTCTTAGTACTAATTAGAACTTATAGGGGTTTTTTTTTTTTTTTTTTTTTTGGGGGGGGGGGGTGCTTTCCTAGGACTATTTAAAAATATTTAGGGCTTTTTTAGGACTATTGGGGGTATGTGGAGGACTCTTAGGACTAGGGTACTTTTAGGTTTATTGAGGAAGCTTTTAGGTCTGTTTAGGGTCTTATCAGGGCATTTTAAGGATTTTTGGGGTATTATTAGAGCTCTTTTAGGAATATTTAGTGCTTTTTAAAAGGTTCTTTAGGGATTTTTAAGGGTGTTTTAGGGTTTTTTTAAAAGTAGGGTATTTTACTTGTATTTTAAGGGTATTCTGAGGCTATTTTTGTGTTTCTGTGGGGCTCTTAGGACATTTTGAAGATGAGGGTTTTTTAGGGAATTTTTATGTTTTTAGGGTCTTTTCATGGCACGGCACATAGAGGCTGAGGGGCAGCTTGAGGGGCTTGAGGGTGACAGAGGCTGGGAGCTGAAGGAGGGACAGGGAGAGGGGACAGTGGGTGACACAGAGAGATGCTGAGGGGGTCAGGGGCAGCTGGAGGGTGACACAGAGAAGCTGGGGGCTGAGGGGCAAAGGAGAGGGATTAAGGGTGACCCACAGGAGCTGAGGGGCAAAGGGGGGGCTGGAGGGTGACACACAGAGCCTGAGGGCTGGGGGGCAGAGGGAGGGCTTGAGGGGTAAAGGGCGAGGGCTTGAGGGCTGGGCAGTGCAGTGGAGATGAGGGCTACAGGGTACAGCTTAGGAGGCAAGTTAGGGTACAGGTGCACCACCCCTGAGCCCAGCCCTAACCTCAGCCTAAGCAGCCCCCCTAACAACAGCCTTTTCCCTTTTCACCCCTGACAGCAGCAGCACCACGCAGCAACCCAAACAGCGAGACCACACCGGAACCCTCCCGCTGGGACAAGGCAGCGACCCTCACACCAGGACAACGACAGAACCCTCAGAGCACAACAGGACCCACTGCAAAAAGGTAGGGATGACATCTGTGGGCTAGAGAGCAACAGGCAGGGTTTGGAGGCTGAGCAGGTTTCCTTGAGTTTTTTTTTGCAGGACTATTAGGAATATTTAGGGGATTTTGGAAGGCTTTTTAGGACTTTTCTGGTGTCTTTTAGGGTATTGTTACACCTTCCTAAGGGCTATTTTAGAATTCCTTAGCACACTTTTAGGGTCAGGATGAGGGTCAGACAGGCTGCCCGCTGGAAATGCGGAGTATTACTGGAATGTAGCGGAAGGCTTTGGAAAGGTGCCAGTGGAGGGGCAGTGGGCAGGGTCCTACACTGCTGGTCTGAAGGCTGTGATTTCTGGGCCCAGCGAAGTGGTTGTGGTAAGGGTTACATGCTGGCAGCTTTCTACAGGAGAAATCCAGCACAGAAAAAACCAAGAGCCAAGTTTCATACTGTCAGTTTCCAAGAGGCATTTGGCACAAAAAAAAAAAAAAACCCTGAGTACTTGCGGGTGGTAGATGGGGTCTCAGAGAAATACTGCGGTGTTTGGAAATGGAAGAGGCAAAAAAACACTCGGGGAGTGAGGCCCCAGGAGGAGTGCTGGGACCGGGTCAAAAATGAAAGACATCTACTGGTGAAACCAAACTCAGCAGCCCGGGTTCCTGATATCAGTTTGTAGGGTTCCCTTGGGACTGTCAGGGCAGCACAGGTTTGAGGTGGGGGCAGGTTGGGTCTGGGACATATCCTCGTCCGTTCGGATATTTTGCAGGCAGCCGGCCACTCAGGGCCACAGCCCCTGGAGACAGAGACCGGCCCTTTTCCCTGGGAAAGAAAAGTGGCCAGCCCAGGTTCCTGATGTCAGTTTGTAGGGTTCCCTTGGGACTGTCAGGGCAGCACAGGTTTGAGGTGGGGGCAGGTTGGGTCTGGGACATATCCTCGTCCGTTCGGATATTTTGCAGGCAGCCGGCCACTCAGGGCCACAGCCCCTGGAGACAAAAACCAGCCCTTTTCCCTGGGGAAAGACAAGTGGCCAGCCCAGGTTCCTGATGTCAGTTTGTAGGGTTCCCTTGGGACTGTCAGGGCAGCACAGGTTTGAGGTGGGGGCAGGTTGGGTCTGGGACATATCCTCATCCGTTCGGATATTTTGCAGGCAGCCGGCCACTCAGGGCCACAGCCCCTGGAGACAAAGACCGGCCCTTTTCCCTGGGAAAGAAAAGTTGGAAGCTCAGGTTCCTGATGTCAGTTTGTAGGGTTCCCTTAGGACTTTCAGGGCAGCACAGGTTTGAGGTGGGGGCAGGTTGGGTCTGGGACATATCCTCGTCCGTTCGGATATTTTGCAGGCAGCCGGCCACTCAGGGCCACAGCCCCTGGAGACAAAGACCGGCCCTTTTCCCTGGGAAAGAAAAGTGGCCAGCCCAGGTTCCTGATGTCAGTTTGTAGGGTTCCCTTGGGACTGTCAGGGCAGCACAGGTTTGAGGTGGGGGCAGGTTGGGTCTGGGACATATCCTCGTCCGTTCGGATATTTTGCAGACAGCCGGCCACTCAGGGCCACAGCCCCTGGAGACAAAGACCGGCCCTTTTCCCTGGGAAAGAAAAGTGGCCAGCCCAGGTTCCTGATGTCAGTTTTTAAGGTTCCCTTAGGACTGTCAGGGCAGCACAGGTTTGAGGTGGGGGCAGGTTGGGTCTGGGACATATCCTCGTCCGTTCGGATATTTTGCAGGCAGCCGGCCACTCAGGGCCACAGCCCCTGGAGACAAAGACCGGCCCTTTTCCCTGGGAAAGAAAAGTGGCCAGCCCAGGTTCCTGATGTCAGTTTGTAGGGTTCCCTTGGGACTGTCAGGGCAGCACAGGTTTGAGGTGGGGGCAGGTTGGGTCTGGGACATATCCTCATCCATTCCCAATTTTTTAGAGGTGGTCGGCCACTCAGAGCCACAGGTCCCTGGAGACAAAGACCGGCCCTTTTCCCTGGGAAAGAAAAGTGGCCAGCCCAGGTTCCTGATGTCAGTTTATAGGGTTCCCTTGGGACTGTCAGGGCAGCACAGGTCTGAGGTGGGGGCAGGTTGGGGCTGGGACATATCCTCGTCCGTTCGGATATTTTGCAGGCATCCGGCCACTCAGGGCCACAGCCCCTGGGGACAAAGACCAGCCCCTTTCCCTGCGAAACAGATTTCACCAGCCCACGTTCATGATATTGGTTTGCAGGAGGTCCTTTTTGGTGCTAGTGCAGCATGAGTTATTTTTGGGGGTATCTCCTATCATGTAGAAATCCTTCACCGTTCGAAACTGGTGGAGGCAGTAGGTCACTTAGGGCCACAGATTCCTCAACACAAACCCTGGCTTTTTTCCTTCTAAAATGAAACTTACCTCTGCTGTTTGTCGATGTCTGCTCACAAGAGGCACGTGGTGGTCGAAGGGCAGCAAGTACTCTTGGTGTTGACAGCTTTGGTCTGTGAGAAGTGGTTCACTGTCTGAAGTTTTGGAAGTAGAATGCCTGTTTGGATAGGGGCACGCAGGAAAGACTTTTAATTTCCTTAGAAAGCTAAGTCTGGCCCCACATTGTTTAAGGGGCAGTTGAAGGGCTGTGTAGGGGACAGAACTCCCCACAGGACTTGTCTTCAACTCATCTTCCAGTCCAAGGTATAGCAGCCCCCCATGTGACCAGCTACTTTCAGAGGGTTATGCAGGCTCACCTGCTGAGGGAGCTGCTTGTCCAAAGGGGCTAAGAGGGCTATCGCAAGCATCCTTCCATGAACGATGTTTGGAACATCCAGCAGGGACTGGGGCACAGCTGGACCCACCTGGGCACAGACCAGCCCTTTGAGAACATGCCGAGGGAAGAGCCCTCTTGCCAAGGGGCACCACCTGAGCAGGCCGGGCAGCATGTGGGTTTTCAGGGGAGAGCTTTTAACTTTCCCCTCTTATTGTGTCAGTCACTTCCTAGACCACCCAGATTTTCCACAGCACTCCCAGAAAAGCGAGGGGTTTTTAGGAGAAAAGGGGTTTATATGGAGGGGAAAAGCTTCCTTTTCCATTATTTCTTGTATTCAAATGATGAGGGAATCTGCTTCCCCTGTAATTTTAATGGTCTTAATTGAAAGATCCTGTGCCTTGTTTATGATGTTAGGGGTGTTAATTGACAGGGAATCCCCATTTTCCTTTATGTTACAGTTTAAATAGAAGGGGAAAACTTTGACAATGTTGTTTATGGGTTTGAATCAAGGGTAACTGCCCCCTTTTTGTCGTCTTAAGGCTTCCAGGGAGGGAGAAGCCCAGCTGTCCCTCCTTCTTAAGCATTTGGATTGAGGGGCAAATCCCTCTTTCTTCATCACTGGAGAGACTTAAAGTAAGGAAAACCCCTCTTTTCCCAATATTTTAGGAGATTAACTTAAAGGATAGAAGCCATTTATTTGCCATGGTATCAGTTTCAATGGAGGTAATTGCCCCATTTCCTAATTTTAAGGGGTTCACTTGAAGAAGACCCTGTCTTTTTCAGTTTTTTAAGGTTTTAAAACTACCTTCCAGGGCACTTCTTTCTGTGCCCTAGGAGTAAATATCTCAGAGGAAGGCGAGCCTGGCAGGTACTTAACCTTTATGCTGCCCGGGAGACAATTATTTTTTTTATTTTTACTTATAATGTAGATAGTCCTAATTAGTAGTCCCAAGGAGACTTAGATCATTCATATAACTAGCATTCTTCTTTGCTCTACTTAGTCAAACATAGAGTATTACTTAGTGGCCACTGAGAAATAATTACATAAAAGAACCACAAATTACCCAACTTATTTAGCTACACTGCCTAAACAAAAAGGTTTTTTTTCTTACCAGTTTTCTGTCCTTTTGGTCTAAGTAGTTGAAGCAAAAAAGAGAGCTCTGTCAGGCCTTCTGTATCACACCCTTTACTCCCCTTGAATTCAAGTCAGAGGAGCCAAACAGCTGCAGCTGCTCGGAGGTCTTTTATACCCTGTGGGATTTGGCCCCTACCCTTTCCCAGGCATTGTGGGAATGAGAGGCGGGGCACAATCAGGGGTATATTAACCCCAGGTTTTGCTAAGGGGCTTCATTCCCTCTCTGGGATCAGCTGGGATAAGAGCTCTCCTCTTACTTCAGTGAAGAGGCTTCTTCAGCTTGCCTCAGCTTGTTTTCAGACAGTACATCAGACAGGGCATCCAAAACAACAGAGGCTTTGAAGATACTGTGGAAAAAACAACATTGAACACAGGGAGTATTTAAGGTCATGATTTTGGGGTGTGCATTCAGGGGGGGTAAGGTGCTTTTGTAATTTCTGATCTTGTTGCTATGTGGTTTTTGTTTTTCCTTAGGAGGAGCACAATTCCTGTAATTCCAGGTTGTGTCACGTACAACATATTTTTGGCACATTCATCGTGTCACAAAAGGGATCTGCCCTGTGTCAAAGGTAATGTTTGAGATTGAGGCTTCAGATGAGCTGAGGAATGTGACTAGGAGAGGGGGAGTGAGCAAGGAACCTGGTTAGGAGTTATCGTGGGGGGTTCCTATGTGCAGGTAAGTCTTTGTTTGAGTTTGCAGGGGAAGCATCAATGGTGATTATGTTAAAGCATTCTTCTTTGTCGTTATTATTAGGAAGTCCAGGCAGACAGCAGTAGTAAAGGTCAAGTATGCCAGGTGAGCAGTGCACAGAAACAGTTGCTCTCCCTCAGGTCTCAGTTTCTGGTGCAACTCTAACCATCCCTTCTCATTTGCATGCGTTAGACCATCCACTCGGGGTATGCTAAGCCCCTGTCATCAGGCGGCGGAAGGACCGGGTTTTCTACACTCCAGAGCCCTCTGGAAGAGATAAGATCCTGGTGGCAGCCAGAACTTCCCGGACGGGGAAGGGTGCCTTCTTTTGCACTCGACAGGGATTTCCATGGCCAGATACGTGCGAGATAAGTGGAGGGCTCTGACGCACTGAGGGGAGGAAAGCGGGGTGCTGGGTGGGGACTGCCTGGGAGGGATTTTGGAGTCTGTTTTGGAGATGGGGATGTCTAAGAAGTGCCTCCTTAGGCCACCTAAAGGCAAAGCATCCCTTTTGATCTCAGTGCTGAGGCGCGCAGGGCAGAGCAGTTCCGGTCTGTGTCGTGTCACTTGTCTCCTGTGCATTGTGTGTCGTTTGGGTCTGTTGTGTCACATGTCCTTTTTACCTTAGCTGTCTGAGCGGCGTCTTGGCAGCTGTGATCTTTGCTTTCCTCAGCCCGGCACCGATGCCACAGGCCTTTTGACTCGGGAGTCCGGACAGGCGTCACAATCACATCTCTCTTTAACAGCACGCAGTCAGATGTCTTTTAATGTCTCGTTCTGAGCAGTAGGGACAGCTGCGTGCCGCAAGGATCCATTGCAGCGGCTTAGGACTTGGGAGACTGCCCGGCTGGGTAGATCATTCTTAGGACAGGCTTCTCAGGTGTCTGCTTGTGCAGTTCTTGAGAGACATCATTTTCTTAGCGTCTTCTTCCTGCAGGCTTCTCTGAGCCTCATCGGCTGGCTCTCCATCTCCCCTAGGTCATCCCCTTCCACATTCTCTCGGTCCTTGTGGCCATTTTTCCTGCCCAGGTTTTTTTTCTCCTTGTTGTGTCCCCTCGTTTGTCTCGTCCTGTCCCGTGTCACAGGTGTCTGCACGTATTTGTCACGGGTGTCTGCACGTATTTGTCCCGGAGCTGCTCTGTCCTTGTGCGTAGCCTGGTGTAATCGCACAAGTCCTGGAGACTAGCAATTTGGAGTGGGGGATGTAGTTGTGCTCTAGGTTGTATTGCTAGATTCTCACAAGATGTTAGGACCTGTTAAGTGATCCTGCAGTTGTTTGACTTTTCCCCTAACTTTCTTTCAGATGCAGATGGATAAAATCTGTGGCAGAGCCCCCAGTCCCGGGTGAAGGGTCTCCCACGTGCAGGTCAGTCACTGTTTGTGTTTGCAGGGGAAGCATCAATGGTGACTATGTTACAGCATTCTTCTTTGTCTTTATTAATAGGAAGTCCAGGCAGACAGCAGCAGTCGAGGTCAAGCGTGCCAGGTGAGCAGTGGACAGAAGCAGTTGCTTTCACTCAGGTCTCAGTTTCGGGTGCAGCTTTAACCAACCCTTCTCATTTCCGTGTTTTAGGTCATCTGCTCGGCATAAGCCGAACCCATGTCATCAGGTGGCGGACGGACCAGGCTTCCTGCATTTCAAAGCCCTCCGGAAGTATCACGGGACCCGGCGACAAAGCCGACCCATTTTATACTTCAAGGTCCCCTCTGGGGCGGCTCACAGGGATGGCTGAGGAGTTGCGGTGAGTCGGGGAGGTAGGGAGGAGGCGCGAGGGTCCACTCAGGTTTCAGCCATGCCCAGTCACCTCTTCTCCACATTGCCTAGGTGTACCTTGCGACGGCGGTGTCGGCCTCCAAACGCGGCCGAAGCGTGCAGCCCGAGCGCCAGGGCGCACTGTGGAGAAGGTGAGTAGCAGAATTCTCAGGTTTTGGCCCACGTGCTGTTAAGATTGCGCACTGATGTTTTCTTTTCTTTGTCTTGGCAGAGGAAGAGATAAGATCCTGGTGGCAGCGGGAACTTCCCGGACAGGGAAGGGTGCCTTCTTTTGCACTCGACAGGGATTTGCATGGCCAGATGCGTGCGAGATAAGTCGAGGGCTGTGAAGCACTGAGGGGAGGAAAGCGGGGTCCTGGGTGGGGAGTGCCCGGGAGGGATTTTGGAGTCTGGTTTGGAGTTGGGGATGTGTCAGAAGTGCCTCCTTAGGCCACGTGAAGGGGAAGGGTCCCTTTTGATGTCAGCACTGAGGTGCGCAGGGCAGAGCAGTTCTGGTGTTTGTCGTGTCACTTGTCTCCTGTGCCTTGTGTGTCATTTGGGTCTGTCGTGTCACCTGTCTTTTCTACCTTAGCCGTCTGAGGGGCGTCCCGGCATCCGTGATCTTTGCCTCGCTCAGCCCGGCACCCGTGCCACAGGCCTTTTGACTCGGGAGTCCGGACAGGCGTCACAATCACATCTCTCTTTAACAGCACGCAGTCAGATGTCTTTTAATGTCTCGTTCTGAGCAGTAGGGACAGCTGCGTGCCGCAAGGATCCATTGCAGCGGCTTAGGACTTGTGAGAATGCCAGGCTAGGTAGATCATTCTTAGGACAGGCTTCTCAGGCGTCCGCTTGTGCAGTTCTTGGGAGACCTCAGTTTCTTAGCATCTTGTTCCTGTGGGCATCTGTGAGCCTGATCTGCTGGCTGTCAGTCTCACCTAGGTCATCCCCTTCCACATTCTCTCGGTCCTTGTGGCCATTTTTCCTGCCCAGGGGTTTTTTCTCCTTGTTGTGTCCCCTCGTTTGTCTCGTCCTGTCCTGTGTCACAGGTGTCTGCACGTATTTGTCACGGGTGTCTGCACGTATTTGTCCCGGAGCTGCTCTGTCCTTGTGCGTAGCCTGGTGTAATCGCACAAGTCCTGGAGACTAGCAATTTGGAGTGGGGGATGTAGTTGTGCTCTAGGTTGTATTGCTAGATTCTCACAAGATGTTAGGACCTGTTAAGTGATCCTGCAGTTGTTTGACTTTTCCCCTAACTTTCTTTCAGATGCAGATGGCTGAAATCTGTGGCAGAGCCCCCAGTCCCGGGTGAAGGGTCTCCCACGTGCAGGTCAGTCACTGTTTGTGTTTGCAGGGGCAGCATCAGTGGTGAGTCTGCTACAGCACTCTTCTTTGTCATTATTAATAGGAAGTCCAGGCAGACAGCAGCAGTCGAGGTCAAGCGTGCCAGGTGAGCAGCGGAGAGAAGCAGTTGTTCTCCCTCAGGCGTCAGTTTCCGGGGCAAGCCTAACCGTCCCTCCTCGTTTGCGTCCTTTAGGCCATCGACTCGGCGTAAGCCGAGCCCCTGTCATCAGGTGGCGGAGGGACCGGGCTTCCTGCACTCCAGAGCTCTCCCGAAGTATCACGGGACCTCGCGACGAAGCCGACCCATTTTGTATTTCAAGGTCCCGTCGGGGCGGCTCACAGGGGTGGCCGAGGAGTTGTGGTGAGTGGGGGAGGTAGGGAGTAGGAGGGAGGGTCGACTCAGGTTTCAGCCGTGCCCGGTCACCTCGTCTCCACTTTACCTAGGCGTACCTTTGCGACGGCGGCGTCGGAGGCCGAAGCTTGCGGGCCGAGCGCCAGGGCACTCTGAGGAGAAGGTGAGTGGCAGGCTTGTCAGGTGTTGGCCCACGTGCTGTTAAGGCTGCGCACTGGCGTTTCCTTTTCTTTGTCTTGGCAGAGGAAGAGATGACATCCCGGTGACAGCGGAACTTCCCGGACGGGGAGGGGGCCTTAATTTGCAGTCGACTGGGATTTGCGTGGCCGGATGCGTGCGAGATAAGTCGAGGGCTGTGAAGCACTGAGGGGAGGAAAGCGGGGTGCTGGGGTGGGAGTGCCCGGGAGGGATTTTGGAGTCTGGTTTGGAGTTGGGGATGTGTCAGAAGTGCTGCCTTAGGCCACCTGAAGGGGAAGCATCCCTTTTGATGTCAGCGCTGAGGTGCGCAGGGCAGAGCAGTTCCGGTGTTTGTCGTGTCACTTGTCACTTGTCTCCTGTGCCGTGTGTGTCGTTTGGGTCTGTCGTGTCACCTGTCTTTTCTACCTTAGCCATCTGAGGGGCGTCCCGGCATCCGTGATCTTTGCCTCGCTTGGCCCGGCACCCGTGCCACAGGCCTTTTGACTCAGGGGTCCGGACAGGCGTCGCAGTCGCATCTCTCTTTAGCAACATGCAGTCAGATGTCTTTTAAGGTCTCGTTCGGAGCGTTAGGGACAGCTGCGTGCCGCAAGGATCCATTGCAGCGGCTTAGGACTCGGGAGACTGCCAGGCTAGGTAGATCATTCTTAGGACAGGATTCTCAGGCGTCCGCTTGTGCGGTTCTTGTGAGACATCATTTTCTTAGCGTCTTCTTCCTGCAGGTTTCTCTGAGCCTCATTGGCCGGCTGTCAGTCTCCGCTAGGTCATCCCCTTCCACATTCTCTCGGTCCTCGCGGCCATTTTTCCTGCCAAGGGATTTTTCTTCTTGTTGTGTCCCCTCGTTTGTCTCGTCCTGTCCCGTGTCACGGGTGTCTGCACATATTTGTCACGGGTGTCTGCACGTATTTGTCCCGGGGCTGCTCTGTCCTTGTGCGTAGCCCGGTGTAATCGCACAAGTCCTGGAGACTAACAATTTGTAGTGGGGGATGTAGTTGTGCTCTAGATGGTATTCCTAGGTTCTCACAAGATGTTTGGACCTTTAAAGTGATCCTGCAGTGGTTTGACTTTTCCTCTAACTTTCTTTCAGATGCAGATGGCTGAAATCTGTGGCAGAGCCCCCAGTCCCGGGTGAAGGGTCTCCCACGTGCAGGTCAGTCACTGTTTGTGTTTGCAGGGGCAGCATCGGTGGTGAGTCTGCTACAGCACTCTTTTTTGTCGTTATTAATAGGAAGTCCAGGCAGACAGCAGCAGTCGAGGTCAAGCGTGCCAGGTGAGCAGCGGAGAGAAGCAGTTGTTCTCCCTCAGGCGTCAGTTTCCGGGGCAAGCCTAACCGTCCCTCCTCGTTTGCGTCCTTTAGGCCATTGACTCGGCGTAAGCCGAGCCCCTGTCATCAGGTGGCGGAGGGACCGGGCTTCCTGCACTCCAGAGCTCTCCCGAAGTATCACGGGACCTCGCGACGAAGCCGACCCATTTTGTATTTCAAGGTCCCGTCGGGGCGGCTCACAGGGGTGGCCGAGGAGTTGTGGTGAGTGGGGGAGGTAGGGAGGAGGAGGGAGGGTCGACTCAGGTTTCAGCCGTGCCCGGTCACCTCGTCTCCACTTTACCTAGGCGTACCTTTGCGACGGCGGCGTCGGAGGCCGAAGCTTGCGGGCCGAGCGCCAGGGCACTCTGAGGAGAAGGTGAGTGGCAGGCTTGTCAGGTGTTGGCCCACGTGCTGTTAAGGCTGCGCACTGGCGTTTCCTTTTCTTTGTCTTGGCAGAGGAAGAGATGACATCCCGGTGACAGCGGAACTTCCCGGACGGGGAGGGGGCCTTAATTTGCAGTCGACTGGGATCTGCGTGGCCGGATGCGTGCGAGATAAGTCGAGGGCTGTGAAGCACTGAGGGGAGGAAAGTGGGGTGCTGGGGTGGGAGTGCCCGGGAGGGATTTTGGAGTTGGGGATGTGTCAGAAGTGCTGCCTTAGGCCACCTGAAGGGGAAGCGTTCCTTTTGATGTCAGCGCTGAGGTGCGCAGGGCAGAGCAGTTCCGGTGTTTGTCTTGTCACTTGTCACTTGTCTCCTGTGCCGTGTGTGTCGTTTGGGTCTGTCGTGTCACCTGTCTTTTCTACCTTAGCCGTCTGAGGGGCGTCCCGGCATCCGTGATCTTTGCCTCGCTCGGCCCGGCACCCGTGCCACAGGCCTTTTGACTCAGGGGTCCGGACAGGCGTCGCAGTCGCATCTCTCTTTAGCAACATGCAGTCAGATGTCTTTTAAGGTCTCGTTCAGAGCGTTAGGGACAGCTGCGTGCCGCAAGGATCCATTGCAGCGGCTTAGGACTCGGGAGACTGCCAGGCTAGGTAGATCATTCTTAGGACAGGCTTCTCAGGCGTCCGCTTGTGCGGTTCTTTTAAGACCTCAGTTTCTTAGCATCTTGTTCCTGCAGGCTTTTGTGAGCCTCGTGGGCCTGCCCTTCGTTTCCCCTAGGTCATCCCTTTCTGCTTTCTCTTCATAATTGTGGGTTTTATTCATGCTCAGAGCTTCTGTCTGTGTTGTGTCCCTCCCTGTTTGTCATGTTATTTGTCACGGGTGATGTGTATGTATTTGTCATGGATCTGCTCTGCTCTGCTGCCTATCCTGGTGTAATACGGCAAGTCTAGGGGATTATAAATTTGTACTGCAGGGTGTAGATATACTCTAGATGGTATTTCTTGATTGACAGAAGATGTCTATCTGTTGTTTGACATTAGTGCTATCTTTTGTTTTTTAGATGCTGATGGATTCAAGTTGTGGCAGACTGCTGCATCCGCGGTCAGCAGGTTTCTCTGAGAAGATCAGTCATCATTTGTGTTTATAGTGGAAGCATATGGACGTGTTACAGCAGTGTTCTTTGTTGTTGTTCTTGTCAAGTGGGGTAGCAGCAGGTGATGTGGGCCAGGTGAGCATTGTGCCATGGAAGGAACCAGTTGTTTCTGCTCAGGTCTTAATTTCTGTTGAAAGTGTAAGATCTGACTATTTTTTTTTTCTTGTTCTTGTAGGCTGTTGTCTTGCCACATATCTCTGGTCCCCATGTCTGAGGCCAGGTGGGTGCAAACTTAACGTATAGCGCAGTGTGCTGTTCACGTCAGGTGGGTGGTGTTTTCCAGTATCTAAGCGTGGTTGTTTTTGCTTTGTTGATTTGTAGGTGGCATCGGTGCCCTAGGCTTGCGGAGGAACAGATGCTACCGGGTGAGTTGGCGTGTAGGTGGGCTGACTAATGGGTGACTGTTATGCAGCAGCCTGCTAACAGTGTGCTTTTTCCTTTTGCAGGTATGCTCCGGGTTGCCTGTGGAGCGCAATAAAGATTTTAGGTGAGCTGGGCAGCGGTGCATCCGAGTCCCGGGGATTTTTCTTTTGGAGGGCGCTAGTCGCATTTTCCATGTCGTCTTAGGTATCGTCAGGCGGCGCGTAGCCGGAGTTTCGAAGCGGCAGCATCACAGCGGACGTAGCGCACATCTCGCCGTCCAGGTCCAGCGGATATCGGATTTTCTCCGGTCGTCTTCCAGAAGCTAAGTGTTGGGGCCAGTGTTTGGAGAAGGGGAAAATCTTCACTGTCACAGGAGCCTATTTGATGGTAGCTTAGAGGAGAGGTCCATAGTGGAATGGGCCCTTTGGAAGTAAAGGGAGAGGGTGTTTTTCAGCACCACCGCACTGTTTGTCGGGCAGGGCAGTTCCAAACCGTCCGCGTCTCGTCGTGAGGTTCACGTCAGCGGCTTTCGTCGACTGTCGACGACATCGTGGATCTTTTCACTTGAGGAGTCTGCCTTCACGTCTGGCGCTATAGCTACGGTCATCCTGCAGTCATCATTTTCTTCCCTACACCTACTGAGCTTCATAGGCTTGCTCTTGGGTGCTTTGGCACTAACATCTTGAAAGCAGTTACACTTGATCATCATGTGCTATTGCCTTTGGGCTTTCTTTTCTTTGGCATCATCTGCCTATGGCTCTCATTTGGCTAGGAGTTTTGGGTCCATCAGGTAGAACTGCCAGGCAGTTTCCAGTTGCATCCGTGTTACATGTGTCCGTGTTATATGTGTCCGTGTCTGCGTTACGTGTGTCCGTGTCCATTGATTTCTGTGTCATAGGTCTGCGTTACGTCTCGAGGGTTTGTCGGCATCGATTTGTGCCTTGTCAGCCATATTTTAGTCACGTACCTTCCCGGATATCGCTTAGTCCGGCATCTTAACGTTTTTACTTTTTGAGACAGAAGTATATGACACGTTCTCATCCATCTTCCTTCTCACCTTTGGTAGCATCTTCTCTTCCTGTGCCATTCTCTTGGAGTTCAATAGGCAGCATAATAGACCCTCGTCACGTGACCGCAGTAGTTCCGTAGTTTGCGCCTTCTCAAAGGGTATAGGGTCAACGAGTAATCTTCCGGAGAGTTACGTCAAGGTCTCATTTGTATTGTACCGATGTTGGCTTATATCGACCGTACTTATGTTGTACCTACCTACATTGGCTTATACTGTATGTGCTTATGTTGTTCCTATGTATGTTGGCTTATAGCAAATGTACTTATGTTGTTAGCGCGTCCATCAGTTTACATTGTATGTACTTTTTGTCTCTGTACGTATCTCACTTACATTGTGCATAGTAATATCGTATGTATCTATCTTGGTTTGTGTTGTATGCGCCTCTATTATGACAGTGACGATCGGAGCTGCCCTGCCCTGGCACGTAGTCAAGGTTAGGTGTAGCAGTTACAAAACTTTACAATTCATCTGTCTTTCATGGGGTCTTGGGATAAAATTTATGGGCCGGGAGCGGGAATAGGTCATAGCTGTCATACAGTTAGTTGTTGACTGCCTCCTGTTGTCTGATAGGTCCCCGGGTCCCAACACGTATTCCCAGAATCCAGCGCTCGACGTCGGGGAGCTGCAGTCAGAAGATGTATCGAAGCATATTTCTCAGCGTAGCGTTTAACGTAAGGGTCACAGTCAGCATGTAAGTGGAAAAGCGTGTGATGGGGTGTGAGTGTTTCTGTCTGTGTGTGAGAGTTTGCTGACCGGTTCTAACCCTGTGTGTGTGGCCTTTACCTTTCAGGTTTTTAAACTCATTTTTAAATTTAGAATAAAAAATCCCCAGCCGGGGTTTTTTTTTTTTTTTCCCCCCGGCTGGGTTTTTTTTCCCTCGGTCCCGGCCGGTCCGCGAGGCGACGTTCATCGCCAAAGTTAGGGTGCGGACCGCCCCGGGACCGGGGTTTTCGTCAGGCAGGAGGATTTTTTTGGAGGCTCCCGGGAACCACGTTCCCCAGGAGCGTGGTGAATGGGTGGGGGCGGCCGGGGGTCAGCAGAGCGGTTGCGATGAGCGCGAGGGTGGGTTTGCGCGTCAGCCCAAGGAGGGCGGTGGGTGTGCGTGTTGACCGGTTCTAACCTTGTGTGTGTTGTCTTTACCTTTCAGGTTTTCAATTCATTTTTAAATTTAGAATAAAAAATCCCCAGCCGGGGGGGTTTTTTTTTTTTCCCCCCGGCTGGGTTTTTTTTTCCCTCGGTCCCGGCCGGTCCGCGAGGCGACGTTCATCGCCAAAGTTAGGGTGCGGACCGCCCCGGGACCGGGGTTTTCGTCAGGCAGGAGGATTTTTTTGGAGGCTCCCGGGAACCACGTTCCCCAGGAGCGTGGTGAATGGGTGGGGGCGGCCGGGGGTCAGCAGAGCGATTGCGATGAGCGCGAGGGTGGGTTTGCGCGTCAGCCCAAGGAGGGCGGTGGGTGTGCGTGTTGACCGGTTCTAACCTTGTGTGTGTTGTCTTTACCTTTCAGGTTTTCAATTCATTTTTAAATTTAGAATAAAAAATCCCCAGCCGGGGGGGTTTTTTTTTTTCCCCCCGGCTGGGTTTTTTTTCCCTCGGTCCCGGCCGGTCCGCGAGGCGACGTTCATCGCCAAAGTTAGGGTGCGGACCGCCCCGGGACCGGGGTTTTCGTCAGGCAGGAGGATTTTTTTGGAGGCTCCTGGGGAACCACGTTCCCCAGGAGCGTCGTGAATGGGTGGGGGCGGCCGGGGGTCAGCAGAGCGGTTGCGATGAGCGCGAGGGTGGGTTTGCGCGTCAGCCCAAGGAGGGCGGTGGGTGTGCGTGTTGACCGGTTCTAACCTTGTGTGTGTTGTCTTTACCTTTCAGGTTTTCAATTCATTTTTAAATTTAGAATAAAAAATCCCCAGCCGGGGGGTTTTTTTTTTTCCCCCCGGCTGGGTTTTTTTTCCCTCG
>NW_027100295.1:0-59774 GCF_031753505.1 Anomalospiza imberbis | reverse complement strand
GCGGGGTAGCGCCAGAACTAGGATTTCTAACTGGGAAAAAGGGATTGGAAAAGGGGTTTGGGATTAGTTCCTCAGCAGAGTAGCTAATTCCACCAAGGCGGGGGTGCCGGGACGGCTCGGGGGAGCCAGGAGCACGGTCCACGTCTGTGGAGCTGCCCTGCGCCTCAGAGCGGCGGAGTACTCCCCTCTGCCTACCCGGTTTAGGGGAAAAAGGGGTAGGAGAGGATGGGGAAATGGATTCGGGGGAAACAAGAGTTTTGCCCGATGGCTCTTTCCTTTCCTCAGCCGCTTCTCGCGCGGACCCTGCTTTTACAGCCTCCGAGATCAGCAAATGGAGCTTTGGGAAACAATCTTTCACAGAGGGATCCCTGTCCATTCCCTCTGCTAACCTGGCTCCTACTTGCTCCCAGAACTCTGTTCTGTGAGCATCCTCCGCGGTTACACGTGGAAAGGAAAAGCAGAGCCATCGTACAAACTGCTTGACTGAATTTTTGGGGTAGGGATGTTTTACTGATAAAATCCCCTTAATTTGGGTATAGAATTCCCTTTGTTGGGCAGATAGCGTGGTCCCCATGCTATTTCTACCCAAAGCCTCACCCCTGGTGCAGAAAAGGCGAAAGAAAAAAAGCAAAAAACGCGAAAGACCCCGGCGGCCCGCCGCACACGCTGCGCGCTGCGTGATCCGTACCGCCGGAAACGCGGCAGAGCCCACCCACGTGAAGTATCAGCCGGGTACCCCCCGCGGCTAATCACTCACCAAACCGGAATCTTCGCAAATAAAAGCTGCTACCAGGGTCTTCTTTCCCGGGAAGCGTCCGTTCTTCGGCTTTCCGTAGCCGTGAATGGTTGCGCTTCCAGTCCCACGCGGGAAAACACAGCGTGTTTTCCTGTGGGTGGCGGAGACGTCACTGACTTACTTCGGGGGGGCACTTGCTCCCGTTTTCAGTCCGGCACGGAGCACTTTTCCGTCGTGGACCGCGACCCTGCGGTGGCGGTGGCGGTTTTCCGCGCGGATCGCGCTCGCTCGTCTCGGCAGCGGCGCTCGCTGGTCGGCGGTGCGGCTTCGCGGCGGCGGCGCTCTCTGTGCGCGGCTCCCGGGTGCTCTGTGGTGACTCTCTGCCTGCTCCGCGGCTTTGCGCTGGCCGTGGCCCGGACGTTGGGCGTCACTCGCGGCTGCTCTTTACTTTGTCTGCCCCGGTCAGCTCCCGAATGCCCGGCTTGGGCTTCTCAGCTTTTCGTCGGGGCCGGGGCTCGCCGCAGTTTCCGGGCGCTTTTGCTGTCGCGCTCCGGGGTGGGCTGATGGCCGCGCTTTGCCGTCGGCGCGAGGGAAGAAACAAAGAGGCAGGGAATTCGTCCAAATCCGTCCGCGTGGCGGCTGGATGCTTTATTGGCTGCGAGAGCTGCGATGGAAAGGCTGCAGCCGATCCCAGCTTCGCACGGACGCAAATGGCCTCGAGCATGCCGAGGAGTGGGATCAAATAGGGAAGGGACAGGGCGGACGGGGAGCCCTCCCGCCCAATGGGTACAGACATCGCGGTGATGACGTGTACTACAGCGACCAATGGGAACACGGCAGGGGCGGACACGAGACTTTGGGGTGAGTGGCACCACGAGACCGGGAACACAGGCACGGAAATCGCAGGAGTAGGGGAAAACCCGGGGGATGCACGAGGGTACAGAGAACTGGAAAACTAACAAAGGAAAAACCCATGTGAACCTAAACCTGGGATGCAACAGTATAGGAAGGACATTCTCTAAGACACAGAGGGTTACATACAAAGAATGACACATTTCAGGCAATTTGAGAAACTTCTTTTATTAATTTCTCAAACATACATATTCAAATATTATTTAAAAGCAGACAAGCAACTGCAGTAGAGTATTACTCTAAACTAAGAGTAATTCTCTAAACTAAGGTTTTAAACAAATCTAGTCTAAACTCTATTTCTCTACACTAAGAGTAGCTTTGCAAAATAGTTATACACTAACAACACTAAAGGGCATCTGGAAGGAATGCCAAGTAATAAGTCTAATTAAAGCTACAGCTTGCTACATTATAACTACATTAATTCTGCAACGGCCTAGGTTGCTGTCTTCGAGGTAGTTCAAGCAACCTTCTTCAGCTTCACTGTTCTTCTGTGAGGATGTGCATGTGGAGACAGTTTCTACCTCTCAGACTTAGGCAACAGCACCATCGTAACTGGAAGGTGAAGGGCAAGGCCACTCAGAGGTGTGTCTGCACAACGAATCCATGTGCTGCAGCATCTTCCTTCCGCAGGAGCAGAAAAGCAGCTTCAGGATTGCCAGTGACGAATGCAGCAATTATGCAGAGTTCACATGGCTGCCATCGGGTGTGACCCCCCCAGCAAAGCTCTGTGCAGGGAACTCCTCTCCGTAGCTGGAGAGCAGCATCCGGAGGCGAAATCGCATCTGACCATAAGCTTTCAGTGCCTCTAGGTGGGTGGCAGGATCTTGGGCCAGGTGCTCAAAGAGGTTGAGCGGCTCAATCCTTTGCATTTCTGGTGGCAAGCTGATCTCTGCAGGAAGCCTCTCGTTGCCTAGCACAAAGTGCTCCAGGCATTTCAAGTGCAGGCAGCGGCGCAGGTACACCATGATGTCCCACAGCCGCTGTGCAAATTCCTTCCTGCGCCACCGGGACAGTGGTACGGTGGTCAGCACGTGCATGACCACAGTCTTCCAGGTAGAGCTGGAAAAACCTGTGCCCCTCAGGATGCAGGTGAAGACCTGCAGGCATTTCAGGTGCAAGCCCTCGCACGGCATCTGCCTGGCGATGTGCTGGAAGAATTTTGCCTCTGCCACAGCGTATGTCTCAGGCCACGCTGTGCTTGCCATGATGTTGGCCTCGGCGGGCTGACTGCTCACAAAGTTGCTGGAGTTGCCTTTCTGGGCCTCTGTGGGCTGGCTGACCACAAAGGTGTCAGAGTCCCCTTGGCGCACCCCAAAGAGCATTTCCACGGTCAGGCTCCTCTTGCCTTTGCACAACTGGAATTGGCAGGACCGGCTGCAGGGCTGAAACACCAAGTGCCATGAGTATGACTGAGGCACATGCAGCCACGAGCATCTCACCAACTGGTAGAACCAGCGGGAGGTTTTCTCCACATCCAGGTAGGAGCCGGTGCAGAGTGTCTCTAGGAGGCTGCGCTTCTGCTCCCGCCACAGCTCCTCCTGCGAGTGGTGCAGGAAGCACAACAGCTTCTCGCCCAGCCGCTCCCTCTCGCACATGCACACCAGCTCCACACGGACACTGAAGGTCCTTGCTGCCATCTGCCCTGCACTGTTCAGCTCTAGGTGGAAGGCATGCCCTGGCGGGGGATTCAGCGGGACCAGCACCTGGTACACCCCATCCCACTCACGGGGACTCCAGCCCTCAAAGGCACTGCCCACCCCGATGGCTTCTTGAGGCACCGGGTAGAAGTTATTGCTCACGCTGTCCACAAAGACACGCGTGAAGCTCTCCATCAGCTCAGCTATCACTGAGCAACCTTTCTTCAGGTCCTCCACAGGCCACCGTATGCTATCCACTAAAAGGATGCCTTGCTCATTCCCAGCATCCTGAGTGTCTTCACTGTCTTTAGTTCCACCATTGCCGCTCTCTTCCTTGCCACCATCACTGCCACCTTTTTCACTGGCAGCCATGTTACCTTGTTCATCTTCTTTTCTATCCTCATTCTTGTTTCCCTGTACCACCTGTATGTCCTTGTTTTCTCCTTCGTTTGCTTCATCTAGGTCTTCTTCATTTCCACCAACAATACCAGGTTCTTCTTCATTTCCGTCACCACTACTGTCTCCTGGCACATCCCCATCACTCTGTCCATCATCTTTCATTAAGTCATGGCCTTTGTTACTGTGAACACCGCTGTCTTCCTTCCCCTTCACATCATCATTGCCTTCAATGGCATCATTGTCTCCTTCATCTTCAGCCACAGGACTGCCTTCTCTGTCATTTTCAGTCTCACTGTCGTCTGCCTCCACAGTCACATCCGTGTTTTCTCTGCCTTCCTCTAAATCAGTGCTGTCTTCTTCCTGTTCTGTTCCTCTCCCATCTCCCAAGGTCTTGCAGGAGGTCTGGTCCTTGCTGCTGCTGCTGCTGCTGGCCTCACAGCTCCTTCTGCAGCTAAACCACAGGCCCAAGAGTAGCAGGACGCCAGCAAGAACACAGAATGGCCACTGCTGCAGGGCACCAAAGAGCACGGCTCCCCAGCCCTCATCCTGCTGCTCCAGGGGCCCCTGCTCCAGCTCCTGCAGCAGCCGAGCCATCTCACGGTCCAGCAGCTCCTGACGCTCCTTCATTTGCCGGTGCGTGGCCTCATCCAGCCCATCCCCAGCCGGCTGGGGGTACTGGATCAGGCTTTGCACGAGCACGAAGAGCAATGAAAGTAAAGCCATGGTCTGCAGGAGGACACACAGAAGGGATTCAGTGGGGCTGGAATGGAGACAGACAATGAGGGGCAGGAGCAGGAGGGATGTGGCGGCAGGAAGGGGAGGAGGGCCCCTGGCAGCTGGCAAGGCCTGCACCGCTGCCCCAGCAAGCAAGCGCGCCCTCAGCGAGGCGCTCCCGCCGGGGCTGGGCCCTGGATGCGGGGGCAGCCCCGGGTACCAACGCTTCTCCCCCAGCCCTCCCCCAGCCCCCCAGCCCCGTCTCCTCACTGCTGTGTACTCACCGCTTGCCCAGGCTCTACTGGGGCAGCGGAACTCGCTGAGGCCTTTTATAGCTGCCCCCATGGTGACACGGCGCCTGTGATGTCACAGAACCCAGAGCGCGTCACAGGCCAGCCCCGCCCGCCGTCCCCAGCCCGGTCAGTGAAGTCATCATGGCCCTGGGCACCCAGAGCCCCAGCAGACACCAAGTGCTGATCCATCACTCAGGAACCTGGGAACACCAGAGCTTCCTTTGACAAAGCAGGCACAAGCACCCTTGCACACAACCCTTGTCAAATATAAATTTGGGTGACATGATCCATGGATGTTTTCACTATACAGGGGTAAGCTTTTATTTATTATGCAAGGCGGAACTTTTTTGCTATCAATATTGATATTTATTTCTGTGGTGGTGCATCGCCCCTCCCTTCCTCCTTTCCAGGCTGTAGTGTGATCTGAGAAATACTTGTTAGGCCTTGGCTTTGACACACCACCTGGGATCAGCTCTTCCTTTTTTTGGGTGATCTCAAGCACACCCATTCGGGACAATTACTTTGGAGGCAACATGTCATGTCAGCTAATATTTATTTACTGATTTAGTGAGAAATAAAGAAATCCACACTGCTTGAATGATGCACAGGAAGTTGTAATGTCATCCTGTCTTAAGGCCTACACTTACTTTACACCAGCAATGTCCTGCCTCACAGACCTTTTGTGAAAAAAAAGATGTGTTGGGGTTTCTCTTCTGAATTAGGAACACTTCCAAAGATCTGTTTATTGACTGACAAAAGATCACACATGACTAACTTATGGTTTGCACAGCAGCGTAAAAACCCTCAGGCCCACACAAACTATTTCTTACACCAGAGATGGCTGATCAATAGTCTGGCTGAAGATTGGGCAAGTCACTGTAATCAAGAAATACAAGTTTTTAAATGGAAAAAGAAAAGTCCTCGAAACACAGAACTTCTGAAGCTTAGCTCATTCCACTCTAATGTGCTCTCCCCCAACAACAGATAAAAGACGTGCCCCTCCTGACACTTGCTGCAACTGGCTACCCTAGCATGACAGCCATTCTGAGAGAAACTCTTTTTTGTATGGGATGTAGACATGTCTGCATTTGAACACCATCCTCGGTACAAACCTCCCCCCTTGCTTTTTTCTGGTTGGACATCCTTGTTACTGCACATGATGGAGCAGTTTATTGGGAAGAGTTTCTCTGATGCTGATCACAGCACAGCGGGAGGTTTTTGCTCCCTTGGGCTTCTCCAATTCTTTCTGGATGATCTCTTTATCAGCTGAGGGCTGACGGAACACAGAATGCCTGAATAATTGTCTTTCTCTTCTCCACCCATGACACAAGAGTTGCCTGCACTCAGACAACACAGTTTTCTGAACCATCCTATATAATAACAAACAATGCCTTCTAAATTCTGCCATCTAAATGTGGTCACTATTGGACAGCTTCATGTTCCAAGTGTTACCTAGCAGGGAGGGAAGCAGAGGAAGACAGGATCACAGCAGCCACTGATCCGTTATTCAGAGGCATCACCAGGAAGAAACAGGAGAAAGCCATGAATTTCACAGGCTACTGTGTTTCAACAACCCATATCACCCTGCTCCTTTTAAATCTCTTCTGATGACAAGCTTCCAGTTTCATCACAGTGCTCACCTGAAGCACACGAGTAAATAAGATGAAGAATAGGAGAGAAAATGTCTTCTGACCTCCAGTCACTTAAGCATCAAGCAGACAAGAGAAAGCCTCTGTCCTTCTCTAAGGGAGGTCGTTTATACTCACCTACAGCAAAAGCTATTCTGAAAACCCACGTTATTAGACCCAGAGTGATAAAGAGCTAAGAATTTACTGATCCTGGGAAAAAGGCAGCTTTAAATGAGCTCTGCTACTCCTACTCTCTCTCCTCAGAACTTCAGGTTGAGATGCTTAGGACCAGCTAAAGAAAAAAGTAATTTCATTCATGCCCTGGTCAAACATTTCTCAGTCTCTTGTCCCTCCTCCCAGTGCACCAGCCAGTCAAACACAGAAAAAGCAAGCTACCCATGGTAAGCTTCCAGTGGAAATATTGGCAAAATCCTTGTGGACTGCATTACTTGAAGGACCTGGGGTCAACTCACTGACTGTGAATCACTTTTACTGCTCTGCTTAGCCTACCACCTCAGCTCAGCTCAGCTCAGCTCAGCTCAGCTCAGGAACCTGCCAGCTACTTTCAGCTGCGTAAACCCACGACCTGCGGTCAGAAAGGCATGAGTCTTATGAAAGAAACAGGGATGGGTAATGAAGTGTGGAGATTAGTCCACACTCTGAGGAACAGGCAACACTAAAAAACAGTCTGGCAATAGCTTGTGTCTAGAAGCTGTGTACCTTCAAAACCACCTCAGGGGTTTGGGACTTGTGCTGACTTGCACAAAGGAACCCACTCCACCCTGCAGCAGTGGGCTCCTTCTTTCCAGCCTGGATGGAGACATGCCCTGCATTTTGCAAGCATGTCCAGGTGTTCAGAATGGAACATGCTGATCATATTTAGCACCTTAAGGCATGCAGCTCTTCCTTTCTCAAAGTATGCTTTGTGAAACTACAGGTAGTGCTATCCCTACCTTTCCAAACCAATTACCCTCATTATATTGCGCTTGCCTTCAAAATACTGCCACTCCTACATTTCAGACTTTGCTTCCCTCAGAAGGATGCACAAATAGTTGGAGTAGTTGCAAGCACCTGCACCTGCAATTTTCAACTAACTGCATCTTCAGAAAGGGTTCTGACAACAGGCCGTTCTCTGGACATGAACAGGGCATGCTGAGGCAAGACAGATAACTTTGCTACATCTTATAGCTCAGATCTCTGTGGCCAGAGTCACAGTCCTTGAGCTAAAATGAAAAAAAAGAAATCAGGGAATGTATTTTTGCTAAATGAAAATGAATTAAATCTATTGTGGGCACTCATTCCGTTTAAGAGTGGAGTTGCATATACCTGAAAAACTGGTTTGTAAAGGAAAGGCTTCCAGACTCTACTTTATAAGAATGATAACAGGCACCACTGTGTTGAAGGCACTGATAACAGCCTGATTAAGGAGGGTTTTCTTTCATTGTAATCACACACAATTTAAAACCAGGTCCTTACTTGCTTTCTTTTGTCATATTCATTATGAATTTTTCCTTCTAGGAAAATGTAAATAATAGTTTTCTATTTATGTTTCTTATGAATGTGTGGTTACTTTGTAACCATTGTTACTTGCAAATTAGATTCCTTAACCATTGAAAAGATGAAGAACAGCATGGTCTTGGCTGAAGAGAGTGATGTGAAAAATCAAAAAGCATAGATTGTTTTTACTATCCACATATATTACTATTTTGCCAAATGAATTTTATTGTGATTTGACTATTACCTATAGAATTCATAAGTCAGCATATTAATATTTTTTTTCTTTGGTTCTGCCAAGAAACCCACTCATTCTGATTCTTAATGACAACACCTTTCATCTTTATTTATGTCTTGTAAGTTGTGAGCAGAAAACAAATTGTCAGTGAAAAATGTTACTCACCTTACTATTCTCTATTTTGCCCCTTTCTCTTTTCCTCAGCACAACTGAAACATTTTTATTATTTCCGTAATCCTGGAAACAAAGATAAAAATGGTTTTAACAATTCTGATAGCCATCAGTTGTTCAGCAGATAGTCTAAGACTGTCTTATCTCCTAATTAATCAGGAAAGCACAAATTGCACTTTCAGGGCTTTCCTGGAATGCAGTGAATTTCTATTTTAGTTGTACATACATCTTTTGCTTCTAGAGAAGCAAGTTGATGGTAGAAAGATCTTCCATGGAAACCACTATGGAGCTTCCTGACCAACAGGTTTTGAAGTCTCTGACCCTGAAATCTGACTTCATTAAGGGTAAGTACAAACAGCTACAGAGCTGCAATGGAGCCAGTGAAGGTCTCCTTGAGTCTATGCATTGTAATAGATATTGGTAATGGGAGAGCTAAAATAAAATGCTTGTAAATCCACAATATAAAATCAGCATATGAAAAGGAAAGACCTGAAAGATTTAACGTCCGTAGGAACAAAACCTGATGGCAACTTTGTTTCATCACTCTCAAAACCTATAGTAAAAATTGTAATATTGTTCTCATGAGGTACTATGAAGGTGAAGGTTTAAATGTGTGAAGAGAAAGGAGGAGGTGTTAGGGATGGTATGAGTTTGCTGGATTAAGTGATTTGGCTCCTAAGAAGCTGTGTTGAGTGATGAGGAAGGGACAAAGAAAAATGAGGAATTCCATTCTAGCCAATAAAACATTAAGGAGAAGCATTACAATGAAGAGCTCATTCTCTTGCAGCTTGATTCCTCCCTGCTGAATGTAAGGGCAATACATACTTTGGGGTTTTCAGGAGAGAATGCACTGAAAATTTTTGTTCCAGGACCTGTTCCATTCTTCTATCAGTGATGATGTGTGCTGCATGTAAACAGTTGCCAGGAAGGGTAAAGTGATAAGAAAAGGTTTAATTTACCAATGAAAAAATTGCACAGTTGAATTCATGAGGCAAAATTAATAGCCCTGCTTTAAAGTGCTATGGAAGTAGAATACCGAGAAGTGACTGCTGGACAAAATCACCGTTTGAGCCACTTTGTCATTTTTTCAGGTAGTTGCACTGGATGGACATTTTTAAAGAAATGGTGGGTTAAATAAAAAGAAGGACATGTTTCAGGCAATTTGAGAAACTTTTCTCCTTTTATTATTTCTTCACACATGTATATGTAGATATTACTGAAGGGCAACTATTACTGAAGGATAGCTCAATCTTTTAGGACTAAATTGTTCCCTAGGAGCACATAAAAGTGATTGTGTAAAGAAAACTTTTCCAAATATTCCTAAAAAATTCAGGAGTACTCTGCTGCAAAATTTCAGGCACTTCAGGGCATTTTCATTTCAGACTTCGCAGATTTTCACCCCCATGGCCTCTGGCTGCCCTTGCAGAGACCGTGGCTGCCACATGGACAGGCGCTCCAGGGCTATGGCATTTGCCTCCCTGCTAGTGCTGAGTGCTCCGGCGTGGGTTCGCAGCTTTGGTAGCTTCACACTGAGGGAAAACGAAGGGACGAGAAAGGCACACTTTGCTGGCGAGGCAGAGAACTGTTTATTTCCCACGTGATCGCAGCGGTGGTCAGAGCAACTGTTCCCGGTGCCGGTGCAGGGCAAAATGGCGACGGGACGGAGAAGTCATTGGTTCAAATAGGGGGCGTGTGGACAGGGGTGGAAAACCCCTTCACCCAAAAGGGACAGACAACAGGGGAGTGACATGGAACATAACAACCTATGAGAACATAACAGAGGTGGATACAGCGTTCTGGGACAAATGGGAATGTAGAGGTGGGGTGATTGACACAGAACTTTCTATGAGGAAGAAGGGCGTGGTTACAAGATTGACATATAAGAGCTCCTATGGTAGACAGCTTGGAGCGGACCATTGTTAGGGGGAAATAGGTGTACAGATGTCTTGGTTTGAAAAGACAGGAGTCTGTGAAGGAAGTCAAAAGCCTCCTGTGAAATGGAAAAGGTAAACCCCCTCCTTCCAAATTATCACAATTTCAGAATTAAAAGGGCTCTCAGGCAAAGATATGAGAATGGGAATAACAGTTTTTTACTAGGAAGGAAAAAAACTAAATAACAATGCAATTTAGCGCAAGCAAAAAAAAAAAAAAAAAAAAAAAAAAACCAAAAACACTGGCAGAGTGAGAAAAACCTGACACCCTGAGAAGTCAGGGTGTTGATAGTAGTCCAGCCAGATGGTGGCTGCTCCTCCTGGAGCGGCAATCTGCAGAAGGGTGTAGGTCCTTTCTGAAGATGCGGCGAAGGAGCAGCTGGGCCTGGTTCCTGATTCCTCTGGGAAATCCGGCGAAGAAGGCTGTCTGTTGTCTCAGAAATGCTTGTTTTATGGTGGCAGGGATGCTTGGCTCCTCCCTCTGGGTGGAGCATCTCACAATGGGATGATGTAACTAGTCTTACCAGCCACAGTGAGTAATTCAATAGCCCATTAACAGGAGATTATCTTCCTGGCAGTGTCATTGTTCTTGAAAGAGATAAGAAAAACTGCCTAACTCCCAACAGATGGCAAAAATAGAATACATGCTTATTTTACAAGCCAGGACAACAGAGAACCAACCTAACTAACATTTACTAATATCCCTAACTAAACCAACCCAAACTACAACAAAGCTTTAAGCATTTCTATGGAAATGTTCAAGAGACAGCATACTTAATATATCCAACATCTCTGTTTGCAAAGAGTCTTTATTTCAGATAGAGGTATAGGAAGGACATTCTCTAAGACACAGAGGGTTACATACAAAGAATGACACATTTCAGGCAATTTGAGAAACTTCTTTTATTAATTTCTCAAACATACATATTCAAATATTATTTAAAAGCAGACAAGCAACTGCAGTAGAGTATTACTCTAAACTAAGAGTAATTCTCTAAACTAAGGTTTTAAACAAATCTAGTCTAAACTCTATTTCTCTACACTAAGAGTAGCTTTGCAAAATAGTTATACACTAACAACACTAAAGGGCATCTGGAAGGAATGCCAAGTAATAAGTCTAATTAAAGCTACAGCTTGCTACATTATAACTACATTAATTCTGCAACGGCCTAGGTTGCTGTCTTCGAGGTAGTTCAAGCAACCTTCTTCAGCTTCACTGTTCTTCTGTGAGGATGTGCATGTGGAGACAGTTTCTACCTCTCAGACTTAGGCAACAGCACCATCGTAACTGGAAGGTGAAGGGCAAGGCCACTCAGAGGTGTGTCTGCACAACGAATCCATGTGCTGCAGCATCTTCCTTCCGCAGGAGCAGAAAAGCAGCTTCAGGATTGCCAGTGACGAATGCAGCAATTATGCAGAGTTCACATGGCTGCCATCGGGTGTGACCCCCCCAGCAAAGCTCTGTGCAGGGAACTCCTCTCCGTAGCTGGAGAGCAGCATCCGGAGGCGAAATCGCATCTGACCATAAGCTTTCAGTGCCTCTAGGTGGGTGGCAGGATCTTGGGCCAGGTGCTCAAAGAGGTTGAGCGGCTCAATCCTTTGCATTTCTGGTGGCAAGCTGATCTCTGCAGGAAGCCTCTCGTTGCCTAGCACAAAGTGCTCCAGGCATTTCAAGTGCAGGCAGCGGCGCAGGTACACCATGATGTCCCACAGCCGCTGTGCAAATTCCTTCCTGCGCCACCGGGACAGTGGTACGGTGGTCAGCACGTGCATGACCACAGTCTTCCAGGTAGAGCTGGAAAAACCTGTGCCCCTCAGGATGCAGGTGAAGACCTGCAGGCATTTCAGGTGCAAGCCCTCGCACGGCATCTGCCTGGCGATGTGCTGGAAGAATTTTGCCTCTGCCACAGCGTATGTCTCAGGCCACGCTGTGCTTGCCATGATGTTGGCCTCGGCGGGCTGACTGCTCACAAAGTTGCTGGAGTTGCCTTTCTGGGCCTCTGTGGGCTGGCTGACCACAAAGGTGTCAGAGTCCCCTTGGCGCACCCCAAAGAGCATTTCCACGGTCAGGCTCCTCTTGCCTTTGCACAACTGGAATTGGCAGGACCGGCTGCAGGGCTGAAACACCAAGTGCCATGAGTATGACTGAGGCACATGCAGCCACGAGCATCTCACCAACTGGTAGAACCAGCGGGAGGTTTTCTCCACATCCAGGTAGGAGCCGGTGCAGAGTGTCTCTAGGAGGCTGCGCTTCTGCTCCCGCCACAGCTCCTCCTGCGAGTGGTGCAGGAAGCACAACAGCTTCTCGCCCAGCCGCTCCCTCTCGCACATGCACACCAGCTCCACACGGACACTGAAGGTCCTTGCTGCCATCTGCCCTGCACTGTTCAGCTCTAGGTGGAAGGCATGCCCTGGCGGGGGATTCAGCGGGACCAGCACCTGGTACACCCCATCCCACTCACGGGGACTCCAGCCCTCAAAGGCACTGCCCACCCCGATGGCTTCTTGAGGCACCGGGTAGAAGTTATTGCTCACGCTGTCCACAAAGACACGCGTGAAGCTCTCCATCAGCTCAGCTATCACTGAGCAACCTTTCTTCAGGTCCTCCACAGGCCACCGTATGCTATCCACTAAAAGGATGCCTTGCTCATTCCCAGCATCCTGAGTGTCTTCACTGTCTTTAGTTCCACCACTGCCGCTCTCTTCCTTGCCACCATCACTGCCACCTTTTTCACTGGCAGCCATGTTACCTTGTTCATCTTCTTTTCTATCCTCATTCTTGTTTCCCTGTACCACCTGTATGTCCTTGTTTTCTCCTTCGTTTGCTTCATCTAGGTCTTCTTCATTTCCACCAACAATACCAGGTTCTTCTTCATTTCCGTCACCACTACTGTCTCCTGGCACATCCCCATCACTCTGTCCATCATCTTTCATTAAGTCATGGCCTTTGTTACTGTGAACACCGCTGTCTTCCTTCCCCTTCACATCATCATTGCCTTCAATGGCATCATTGTCTCCTTCATCTTCAGCCACAGGACTGCCTTCTCTGTCATTTTCAGTCTCACTGTCGTCTGCCTCCACAGTCACATCCGTGTTTTCTCTGCCTTCCTCTAAATCAGTGCTGTCTTCTTCCTGTTCTGTTCCTCTCCCATCTCCCAAGGTCTTGCAGGAGGTCTGGTCCTTGCTGCTGCTGCTGCTGCTGGCCTCACAGCTCCTTCTGCAGCTAAACCACAGGCCCAAGAGTAGCAGGACGCCAGCAAGAACACAGAATGGCCACTGCTGCAGGGCACCAAAGAGCACGGCTCCCCAGCCCTCATCCTGCTGCTCCAGGGGCCCCTGCTCCAGCTCCTGCAGCAGCCGAGCCATCTCACGGTCCAGCAGCTCCTGACGCTCCTTCATTTGCCGGTGCGTGGCCTCATCCAGCCCATCCCCAGCCGGCTGGGGGTACTGGATCAGGCTTTGCACGAGCACGAAGAGCAATGAAAGTAAAGCCATGGTCTGCAGGAGGACACACAGAAGGGATTCAGTGGGGCTGGAATGGAGACAGACAATGAGGGGCAGGAGCAGGAGGGATGTGGCGGCAGGAAGGGGAGGAGGGCCCCTGGCAGCTGGCAAGGCCTGCACCGCTGCCCCAGCAAGCAAGCGCGCCCTCAGCGAGGCGCTCCCGCCGGGGCTGGGCCCTGGATGCGGGGCCAGCCCCGGGTACCAACGCTTCTCCCCCAGCCCTCCCCCAGCCCCCCAGCCCCGTCTCCTCACTGCTGTGTACTCACCGCTTGCCCAGGCTCTACTGGGGCAGCGGAACTCGCTGAGGCCTTTTATAGCTGCCCCCATGGTGACACGGCGCCTGTGATGTCACAGAACCCAGAGCGCGTCACAGGCCAGCCCCGCCCGCCGTCCCCAGCCCGGTCAGTGAAGTCATCATGGCCCTGGGCACCCAGAGCCCCAGCAGACACCAAGTGCTGATCCATCACTCAGGAACCTGGGAACACCAGAGCTTCCTTTGACAAAGCAGGCACAAGCACCCTTGCACACAACCCTTGTCAAATATAAATTTGGGTGACATGATCCATGGATGTTTTCACTATACAGGGGTAAGCTTTTATTTATTATGCAAGGCGGAACTTTTTTGCTATCAATATTGATATTTATTTCTGTGGTGGTGCATCGCCCCTCCCTTCCTCCTTTCCAGGCTGTAGTGTGATCTGAGAAATACTTGTTAGGCCTTGGCTTTGACACACCACCTGGGATCAGCTCTTCCTTTTTTTGGGTGATCTCAAGCACACCCATTCGGGACAATTACTTTGGAGGCAACATGTCATGTCAGCTAATATTTATTTACTGATTTAGTGAGAAATAAAGAAATCCACACTGCTTGAATGATGCACAGGAAGTTGTAATGTCATCCAGTCTTAAGGCCTACACTGACTTTACACCAGCACTGTCCTGCCTCACAGACCTTTTGTGAAAAAAAAGATGTGTTGGGGTTTCTCTTCTGAATTAGGAACACTTCCAAAGATCTGTTTATTGACTGACAAAAGATCACACATGACTAACTTATGGTTTGCACAGCAGCGTAAAAACCCTCAGGCCCACACAAACTATTTCTTACACCAGAGATGGCTGATCAATAGTCTGGCTGAAGATTGGGCAAGTCACTGTAATCAAGAAATACAAGTTTTTAAATGGAAAAAGAAAAGTCCTCGAAACACAGAACTTCTGAAGCTTAGCTCATTCCACTCTAATGTGCTCTCCCCCAACAACAGATAAAAGACGTGCCCCTCCTGACACTTGCTGCAACTGGCTACCCTAGCATGACAGCCATTCTGAGAGAAACTCTTTTTTGTATGGGATGTAGACATGTCTGCATTTGAACACCATCCTCGGTACAAACCTCCCCCCTTGCTTTTTTCTGGTTGGACATCCTTGTTACTGCACATGATGGAGCAGTTTATTGGGAAGAGTTTCTCTGATGCTGATCACAGCACAGCGGGAGGTTTTTGCTCCCTTGGGCTTCTCCAATTCTTTCTGGATGATCTCTTTATCAGCTGAGGGCTGACGGAACACAGAATGCCTGAATAATTGTCTTTCTCTTCTCCACCCATGACACAAGAGTTGCCTGCACTCAGACAACACAGTTTTCTGAACCATCCTATATAATAACAAACAATGCCTTCTAAATTCTGCCATCTAAATGTGGTCACTATTGGACAGCTTCATGTTCCAAGTGTTACCTAGCAGGGAGGGAAGCAGAGGAAGACAGGATCACAGCAGCCACTGATCCGTTATTCAGAGGCATCACCAGGAAGAAACAGGAGAAAGCCATGAATTTCACAGGCTACTGTGTTTCAACAACCCATATCACCCTGCTCCTTTTAAATCTCTTCTGATGACAAGCTTCCAGTTTCATCACAGTGCTCACCTGAAGCACACGAGTAAATAAGATGAAGAATAGGAGAGAAAATGTCTTCTGACCTCCAGTCACTTAAGCATCAAGCAGACAAGAGAAAGCCTCTGTCCTTCTCTAAGGGAGGTCGTTTATACTCACCTACAGCAAAAGCTATTCTGAAAACCCACGTTATTAGACCCAGAGTGATAAAGAGCTAAGAATTTACTGATCCTGGGAAAAAGGCAGCTTTAAATGAGCTCTGCTACTCCTACTCTCTCTCCTCAGAACTTCAGGTTGAGATGCTTAGGACCAACTAAAGAAAAAAGTAATTTCATTCATGCCCTGGTCAAACATTTCTCAGTCTCTTGTCCCTCCTCCCAGTGCACCAGCCAGTCAAACACAGAAAAAGCAAGCTACCCATGGTAAGCTTCCAGTGGAAATATTGGCAAAATCCTTGTGGACTGCATTACTTGAAGGACCTGGGGTCAACTCACTGACTGTGAATCACTTTTACTGCTCTGCTTAGCCTACCACCTCAGCTCAGCTCAGCTCAGCTCAGCTCAGGAACCTGCCAGCTACTTTCAGCTGCGTAAACCCACGACCTGCGGTCAGAAAGGCATGAGTCTTATGAAAGAAACAGGGATGGGTAATGAAGTGTGGAGATTAGTCCACACTCTGAGGAACAGGCAACACTAAAAAACAGTCTGGCAATAGCTTGTGTCTAGAAGCTGTGTACCTTCAAAACCACCTCAGGGGTTTGGGACTTGTGCTGACTTGCACAAAGGAACCCACTCCACCCTGCAGCAGTGGGCTCCTTCTTTCCAGCCTGGATGGAGACATGCCCTGCATTTTGCAAGCATGTCCAGGTGTTCAGAATGGAACATGCTGATCATATTTAGCACCTTAAGGCATGCAGCTCTTCCTTTCTCAAAGTATGCTTTGTGAAACTACAGGTAGTGCTATCCCTACCTTTCCAAACCAATTACCCTCATTATATTGCGCTTGCCTTCAAAATACTGCCACTCCTACATTTCAGACTTTGCTTCCCTCAGAAGGATGCACAAATAGTTGGAGTAGTTGCAAGCACCTGCACCTGCAATTTTCAACTAACTGCATCTTCAGAAAGGGTTCTGACAACAGGCCGTTCTCTGGACATGAACAGGGCATGCTGAGGCAAGACAGATAACTTTGCTACATCTTATAGCTCAGATCTCTGTGGCCAGAGTCACAGTCCTTGAGCTAAAATGAAAAAAAAAGAAATCAGGGAATGTATTTTTGCTAAATGAAAATGAATTAAATCTATTGTGGGCACTCATTCCGTTTAAGAGTGGAGTTGCATATACCTGAAAAACTGGTTTGTAAAGGAAAGGCTTCCAGACTCTACTTTATAAGAATGATAACAGGCACCACTGTGTTGAAGGCACTGATAACAGCCTGATTAAGGAGGGTTTTCTTTCATTGTAACCTCCTGGTTTCACAGTGGCAGATGTGTGATAGAAGCTCTGCATCTGCTATGAAGAAATGCCAGTCCTGGGAACGAAAGCAGACAGAATTGGTGAGTCGGAGCCGATAAGGCTCCCTGATGTCAGTAGTTGAGAGGCAGCCGCTTACAGATGGGACTAGATGGTGTATCACGGCTCCTCTCGCGGCACCACGACTTGCCTCATTTTTGTCAGCACGCGAGGCAAGTGCGCATTCCTTTCCTAGTTTTTTGGGATTGTGGGGCTCCCATCCCTCCTCCCTCCTCCCGCAGCCCTGGGTGGTATAGTCCTTAGAAGTGGGCAGCGATCCTGAAAATGTCCCTCCTGATGGCAGTGGAAGCACCGGCGTGTGGATGGAAGTCGTTTCGGAGCTGAGTTCCTTGGAGGAGCAACAGCAGATGCGACCAGCTTGTCTTTAGGTCTCTTTGGGGCTTCCTCCTCTATCAGGTGTGATTTCAGGGTGCACTCCTCGATGATCTGGTCGAGGGTCGGCGCTGGTGAGGCCGGCAGCGACAGGATGATTCTTTTGCACATGGTGTTGGCATTCATGTGCACCACTTCTAGGACTAGTCCGTCTCGGTGTTCAGGTCTCTCCACCCGTCTCTCGACTGCCGCCCGGACCCGGTCTACGAAATCTACAAAAGGCTCTGCGACACCTTGTTTAATCGCTGTATAGGGAACCATCGGGTCCTTGGTGGGCATGCCCAGGAACGCACGCTCTGCTGCACCCCTGGACATGTCCAGCACGGCCGTTGGAATTCCCCGAGCTTGAAGTTGCCCTTCACTCCATTCTCCTTCACCCACAAGATGGTCCAAAGTGATCGGTTCTTCCGCGAAATCCAGGCTGTAAGGCCCTTCTAGGATTTCGGGAAGCAGGTCTGCTGCCAGTTTCTTCCACCTCCTCTCCCACAGGCTGTAGTCTGATGGGAGAAGCAGGCAGCTAAACAGACACTTAAGGTCTGCTGGCACTACGGTTCTAGACGTTAAAGTCGCTTTTAAAATGCCTTTAAAAAAGGGGCTTTTTTGTCCAAAATCGCGTGATGTTTTGCAGACCTCTTTTATGGATTCATAGGGAAGGGGTGTCCATGTAGGGTTTTCCCCTCCCCTGGCGTAGGAGGCTGGAGTGCGGAGCGACTGCTCGACTTCATAGATTGGGCCCCGTCCCCTCCCCTCTCCCCTACTCCCCCCTCCCCCCCTGGGTATCCGAGGAGCGGGAGGACGTGGGGGCGCGGTACGTGGGACAGGGCAGGGAGAATCTTCTCCCTGGGACAGCGGGGCGGAGGTGACAGACCCCTCCCTGTTGGGGGAGGGTGGGGCTGATGTTGCGGCAGGCAGGACATGGAAGAAGGGGACGCCCACCCGAGGGGGAACAGGGGGAGGGGTGGCAACCCGATGCCTGGAGTGGGCGGTGCCCACACCCACAGGGAAACAGGAAGGGGTGGGGTCAAAGGTGGGGATACAGGGAACAAAGGGGGCAAAGGGATTATGGGGAGAAGAAACCTCTCCACGTGGCCGCCCTCCATCTTGGGAAGACAGAGGCCCTAGCCACGTGGCTGCGGCTTCCTCAGGGGGACAAAGAAAGGGATTCAGGGGAGCAGAGCAGCGCGGGGTAGCGCCAGAACTAGGATTTCTAACTGGGAAAAAGGGATTGGAAAAGGGGTTTGGGATTAGTTCCTCAGCAGAGTAGCTAATTCCACCAAGGCGGGGGTGCCGGGACGGCTCGGGGGAGCCAGGAGCACGGTCCACGTCTGTGGAGCTGCCCTGCGCCTCAGAGCGGCGGAGTACTCCCCTCTGCCTACCCGGTTTAGGGGAAAAAGGGGTAGGAGAGGATGGGGAAATGGATTCGGGGGAAACAAGAGTTTTGCCCGATGGCTCTTTCCTTTCCTCAGCCGCTTCTCGCGCGGACCCTGCTTTTACAGCCTCCGAGATCAGCAAATGGAGCTTTGGGAAACAATCTTTCACAGAGGGATCCCTGTCCATTCCCTCTGCTAACCTGGCTCCTACTTGCTCCCAGAACTCTGTTCTGTGAGCATCCTCCGCGGTTACACGTGGAAAGGAAAAGCAGAGCCATCGTACAAACTGCTTGACTGAATTTTTGGGGTAGGGATGTTTTACTGATAAAATCCCCTTAATTTGGGTATAGAATTCCCTTTGTTGGGCAGATAGCGTGGTCCCCATGCTATTTCTACCCAAAGCCTCACCCCTGGTGCAGAAAAGGCGAAAGAAAAAAAGCAAAAAACGCGAAAGACCCCGGCGGCCCGCCGCACACGCTGCGCGCTGCGTGATCCGTACCGCCGGAAACGCGGCAGAGCCCACCCACGTGAAGTATCAGCCGGGTACCCCCCGCGGCTAATCACTCACCAAACCGGAATCTTCGCAAATAAAAGCTGCTACCAGGGTCTTCTTTCCCGGGAAGCGTCCGTTCTTCGGCTTTCCGTAGCCGTGAATGGTTGCGCTTCCAGTCCCACGCGGGAAAACACAGCGTGTTTTCCTGTGGGTGGCGGAGACGTCACTGACTTACTTCGGGGGGGCACTTGCTCCCGTTTTCAGTCCGGCACGGAGCACTTTTCCGTCGTGGACCGCGACCCTGCGGTGGCGGTGGCGGTTTTCCGCGCGGATCGCGCTCGCTCGTCTCGGCAGCGGCGCTCGCTGGTCGGCGGCGCGGCTTCGCGGCGGCGGCGCTCTCTGTGCGCGGCTCCCGGGTGCTCTGTGGTGACTCTCTGCCTGCTCCGCGGCTTTGCGCTGGCCGTGGCCCGGACGTTGGGCGTCACTCGCGGCTGCTCTTTACTTTGTCTGCCCCGGTCAGCTCCCGAATGCCCGGCTTGGGCTTCTCAGCTTTTCGTCGGGGCCGGGGCTCGCCGCAGTTTCCAGGCGCTTTTGCTGTCGCGCTCCGGGGTGGGCTGATGGCCGCGCTTTGCCGTCGGCGCGAGGGAAGAAACAAAGAGGCAGGGAATTCGTCCAAATCCGTCCGCGTGGCGGCTGGATGCTTTATTGGCTGCGAGAGCTGCGATGGAAAGGCTGCAGCCGATCCCAGCTTCGCACGGACGCAAATGGCCTCGAGCATGCCGAGGAGTGGGATCAAATAGGGAAGGGACAGGGCGGACGGGGAGCCCTCCCGCCCAATGGGTACAGACATCGCGGTGATGACGTGTACTACAGCGACCAATGGGAACACGGCAGGGGCGGACACGAGACTTTGGGGTGAGTGGCACCACGAGACCGGGAACACAGGCACGGAAATCGCAGGAGTAGGGGAAAACCCGGGGGATGCACGAGGGTACAGAGAACTGGAAAACTAACAAAGGAAAAACCCATGTGAACCTAAACCTGGGATGCAACAGTATAGGAAGGACATTCTCTAAGACACAGAGGGTTACATACAAAGAATGACACATTTCAGGCAATTTGAGAAACTTCTTTTATTAATTTCTCAAACATACATATTCAAATATTATTTAAAAGCAGACAAGCAACTGCAGTAGAATATTACTCTAAACTAAGAGTAATTCTCTAAACTAAGGTTTTAAACAAATCTAGTCTAAACTCTATTTCTCTACACTAAGAGTAGCTTTGCAAAATAGTTATACACTAACAACACTAAAGGGCATCTGGAAGGAATGCCAAGTAATAAGTCTAATTAAAGCTACAGCTTGCTACATTATAACTACATTAATTCTGCAACGGCCTAGGTTGCTGTCTTCGAGGTAGTTCAAGCAACCTTCTTCAGCTTCACTGTTCTTCTGTGAGGATGTGCATGTGGAGACAGTTTCTACCTCTCAGACTTAGGCAACAGCACCATCGTAACTGGAAGGTGAAGGGCAAGGCCACTCAGAGGTGTGTCTGCACAACGAATCCATGTGCTGCAGCATCTTCCTTCCGCAGGAGCAGAAAAGCAGCTTCAGGATTGCCAGTGACGAATGCAGCAATTATGCAGAGTTCACATGGCTGCCATCGGGTGTGACCCCCCCAGCAAAGCTCTGTGCAGGGAACTCCTCTCCGTAGCTGGAGAGCAGCATCCGGAGGCGAAATCGCATCTGACCATAAGCTTTCAGTGCCTCTAGGTGGGTGGCAGGATCTTGGGCCAGGTGCTCAAAGAGGTTGAGCGGCTCAATCCTTTGCATTTCTGGTGGCAAGCTGATCTCTGCAGGAAGCCTCTCGTTGCCTAGCACAAAGTGCTCCAGGCATTTCAAGTGCAGGCAGCGGCGCAGGTACACCATGATGTCCCACAGCCGCTGTGCAAATTCCTTCCTGCGCCACCGGGACAGTGGTACGGTGGTCAGCACGTGCATGACCACAGTCTTCCAGGTAGAGCTGGAAAAACCTGTGCCCCTCAGGATGCAGGTGAAGACCTGCAGGCATTTCAGGTGCAAGCCCTCGCACGGCATCTGCCTGGCGATGTGCTGGAAGAATTTTGCCTCTGCCACAGCGTATGTCTCAGGCCACGCTGTGCTTGCCATGATGTTGGCCTCGGCGGGCTGACTGCTCACAAAGTTGCTGGAGTTGCCTTTCTGGGCCTCTGTGGGCTGGCTGACCACAAAGGTGTCAGAGTCCCCTTGGCGCACCCCAAAGAGCATTTCCACGGTCAGGCTCCTCTTGCCTTTGCACAACTGGAATTGGCAGGACCGGCTGCAGGGCTGAAACACCAAGTGCCATGAGTATGACTGAGGCACATGCAGCCACGAGCATCTCACCAACTGGTAGAACCAGCGGGAGGTTTTCTCCACATCCAGGTAGGAGCCGGTGCAGAGTGTCTCTAGGAGGCTGCGCTTCTGCTCCCGCCACAGCTCCTCCTGCGAGTGGTGCAGGAAGCACAACAGCTTCTCGCCCAGCCGCTCCCTCTCGCACATGCACACCAGCTCCACACGGACACTGAAGGTCCTTGCTGCCATCTGCCCTGCACTGTTCAGCTCTAGGTGGAAGGCATGCCCTGGCGGGGGATTCAGCGGGACCAGCACCTGGTACACCCCATCCCACTCACGGGGACTCCAGCCCTCAAAGGCACTGCCCACCCCGATGGCTTCTTGAGGCACCGGGTAGAAGTTATTGCTCACGCTGTCCACAAAGACACGCGTGAAGCTCTCCATCAGCTCAGCTATCACTGAGCAACCTTTCTTCAGGTCCTCCACAGGCCACCGTATGCTATCCACTAAAAGGATGCCTTGCTCATTCCCAGCATCCTGAGTGTCTTCACTGTCTTTAGTTCCACCATTGCCGCTCTCTTCCTTGCCACCATCACTGCCACCTTTTTCACTGGCAGCCATGTTACCTTGTTCATCTTCTTTTCTATCCTCATTCTTGTTTCCCTGTACCACCTGTATGTCCTTGTTTTCTCCTTCGTTTGCTTCATCTAGGTCTTCTTCATTTCCACCAACAATACCAGGTTCTTCTTCATTTCCGTCACCACTACTGTCTCCTGGCACATCCCCATCACTCTGTCCATCATCTTTCATTAAGTCATGGCCTTTGTTACTGTGAACACCGCTGTCTTCCTTCCCCTTCACATCATCATTGCCTTCAATGGCATCATTGTCTCCTTCATCTTCAGCCACAGGACTGCCTTCTCTGTCATTTTCAGTCTCACTGTCGTCTGCCTCCACAGTCACATCCGTGTTTTCTCTGCCTTCCTCTAAATCAGTGCTGTCTTCTTCCTGTTCTGTTCCTCTCCCATCTCCCAAGGTCTTGCAGGAGGTCTGGTCCTTGCTGCTGCTGCTGCTGCTGGCCTCACAGCTCCTTCTGCAGCTAAACCACAGGCCCAAGAGTAGCAGGACGCCAGCAAGAACACAGAATGGCCACTGCTGCAGGGCACCAAAGAGCACGGCTCCCCAGCCCTCATCCTGCTGCTCCAGGGGCCCCTGCTCCAGCTCCTGCAGCAGCCGAGCCATCTCACGGTCCAGCAGCTCCTGACGCTCCTTCATTTGCCGGTGCGTGGCCTCATCCAGCCCATCCCCAGCCGGCTGGGGGTACTGGATCAGGCTTTGCACGAGCACGAAGAGCAATGAAAGTAAAGCCATGGTCTGCAGGAGGACACACAGAAGGGATTCAGTGGGGCTGGAATGGAGACAGACAATGAGGGGCAGGAGCAGGAGGGATGTGGCGGCAGGAAGGGGAGGAGGGCCCCTGGCAGCTGGCAAGGCCTGCACCGCTGCCCCAGCAAGCAAGCGCGCCCTCAGCGAGGCGCTCCCGCCGGGGCTGGGCCCTGGATGCGGGGCCAGCCCCGGGTACCAACGCTTCTCCCCCAGCCCTCCCCCAGCCCCCCAGCCCCGTCTCCTCACTGCTGTGTACTCACCGCTTGCCCAGGCTCTACTGGGGCAGCGGAACTCGCTGAGGCCTTTTATAGCTGCCCCCATGGTGACACGGCGCCTGTGATGTCACAGAACCCAGAGCGCGTCACAGGCCAGCCCCGCCCGCCGTCCCCAGCCCGGTCAGTGAAGTCATCATGGCCCTGGGCACCCAGAGCCCCAGCAGACACCAAGTGCTGATCCATCACTCAGGAACCTGGGAACACCAGAGCTTCCTTTGACAAAGCAGGCACAAGCACCCTTGCACACAACCCTTGTCAAATATAAATTTGGGTGACATGATCCATGGATGTTTTCACTATACAGGGGTAAGCTTTTATTTATTATGCAAGGCGGAACTTTTTTGCTATCAATATTGATATTTATTTCTGTGGTGGTGCATCGCCCCTCCCTTCCTCCTTTCCAGGCTGTAGTGTGATCTGAGAAATACTTGTTAGGCCTTGGCTTTGACACACCACCTGGGATCAGCTCTTCCTTTTTTTGGGTGATCTCAAGCACACCCATTCGGGACAATTACTTTGGAGGCAACATGTCATGTCAGCTAATATTTATTTACTGATTTAGTGAGAAATAAAGAAATCCACACTGCTTGAATGATGCACAGGAAGTTGTAATGTCATCCAGTCTTAAGGCCTACACTTACTTTACACCAGCACTGTCCTGCCTCACAGACCTTTTGTGAAAAAAAAGATGTGTTGGGGTTTCTCTTCTGACTTAGGAACACTTCCAAAGATCTGTTTATTGACTGACAAAAGATCACACATGACTAACTTATGGTTTGCACAGCAGCGTAAAAACCCTCAGGCCCACACAAACTATTTCTTACACCAGAGATGGCTGATCAATAGTCTGGCTGAAGATTGGGCAAGTCACTGTAATCAAGAAATACAAGTTTTTAAATGGAAAAAGAAAAGTCCTCGAAACACAGAACTTCTGAAGCTTAGCTCATTCCACTCTAATGTGCTCTCCCCCAACAACAGATAAAAGACGTGCCCCTCCTGACACTTGCTGCAACTGGCTACCCTAGCATGACAGCCATTCTGAGAGAAACTCTTTTTTGTATGGGATGTAGACATGTCTGCATTTGAACACCATCCTCGGTACAAACCTCCCCCCTTGCTTTTTTCTGGTTGGACATCCTTGTTACTGCACATGATGGAGCAGTTTATTGGGAAGAGTTTCTCTGATGCTGATCACAGCACAGCGGGAGGTTTTTGCTCCCTTGGGCTTCTCCAATTCTTTCTGGATGATCTCTTTATCAGCTGAGGGCTGACGGAACACAGAATGCCTGAATAATTGTCTTTCTCTTCTCCACCCATGACACAAGAGTTGCCTGCACTCAGACAACACAGTTTTCTGAACCATCCTATATAATAACAAACAATGCCTTCTAAATTCTGCCATCTAAATGTGGTCACTATTGGACAGCTTCATGTTCCAAGTGTTACCTAGCAGGGAGGGAAGCAGAGGAAGACAGGATCACAGCAGCCACTGATCCGTTATTCAGAGGCATCACCAGGAAGAAACAGGAGAAAGCCATGAATTTCACAGGCTACTGTGTTTCAACAACCCATATCACCCTGCTCCTTTTAAATCTCTTCTGATGACAAGCTTCCAGTTTCATCACAGTGCTCACCTGAAGCACACGAGTAAATAAGATGAAGAATAGGAGAGAAAATGTCTTCTGACCTCCAGTCACTTAAGCATCAAGCAGACAAGAGAAAGCCTCTGTCCTTCTCTAAGGGAGGTCGTTTATACTCACCTACAGCAAAAGCTATTCTGAAAACCCACGTTATTAGACCCAGAGTGATAAAGAGCTAAGAATTTACTGATCCTGGGAAAAAGGCAGCTTTAAATGAGCTCTGCTACTCCTACTCTCTCTCCTCAGAACTTCAGGTTGAGATGCTTAGGACCAGCTAAAGAAAAAAGTAATTTCATTCATGCCCTGGTCAAACATTTCTCAGTCTCTTGTCCCTCCTCCCAGTGCACCAGCCAGTCAAACACAGAAAAAGCAAGCTACCCATGGTAAGCTTCCAGTGGAAATATTGGCAAAATCCTTGTGGACTGCATTACTTGAAGGACCTGGGGTCAACTCACTGACTGTGAATCACTTTTACTGCTCTGCTTAGCCTACCACCTCAGCTCAGCTCAGCTCAGCTCAGCTCAGGAACCTGCCAGCTACTTTCAGCTGCGTAAACCCACGACCTGCGGTCAGAAAGGCATGAGTCTTATGAAAGAAACAGGGATGGGTAATGAAGTGTGGAGATTAGTCCACACTCTGAGGAACAGGCAACACTAAAAAACAGTCTGGCAATAGCTTGTGTCTAGAAGCTGTGTACCTTCAAAACCACCTCAGGGGTTTGGGACTTGTGCTGACTTGCACAAAGGAACCCACTCCACCCTGCAGCAGTGGGCTCCTTCTTTCCAGCCTGGATGGAGACATGCCCTGCATTTTGCAAGCATGTCCAGGTGTTCAGAATGGAACATGCTGATCATATTTAGCACCTTAAGGCATGCAGCTCTTCCTTTCTCAAAGTATGCTTTGTGAAACTACAGGTAGTGCTATCCCTACCTTTCCAAACCAATTACCCTCATTATATTGCGCTTGCCTTCAAAATACTGCCACTCCTACATTTCAGACTTTGCTTCCCTCAGAAGGATGCACAAATAGTTGGAGTAGTTGCAAGCACCTGCACCTGCAATTTTCAACTAACTGCATCTTCAGAAAGGGTTCTGACAACAGGCCGTTCTCTGGACATGAACAGGGCATGCTGAGGCAAGACAGATAACTTTGCTACATCTTATAGCTCAGATCTCTGTGGCCAGAGTCACAGTCCTTGAGCTAAAATGAAAAAAAAAGAAATCAGGGAATGTATTTTTGCTAAATGAAAATGAATTAAATCTATTGTGGGCACTCATTCCGTTTAAGAGTGGAGTTGCATATACCTGAAAAACTGGTTTGTAAAGGAAAGGCTTCCAGACTCTACTTTATAAGAATGATAACAGGCACCACTGTGTTGAAGGCACTGATAACAGCCTGATTAAGGAGGGTTTTCTTTCATTGTAACCTCCTGGTTTCACAGCGGCAGATGTGTGATAGAAGCTCTGCATCTGCTATGAAGAAATGCCAGTCCTGGGAACGAAAGCAGACAGAATTGGTGAGTCGGAGCCGATAAGGCTCCCTGATGTCAGTAGTTGAGAGGCAGCCGCTTACAGATGGGACTAGATGGTGTATCACGGCTCCTCTCGCGGCACCACGACTTGCCTCATTTTTGTCAGCACGCGAGGCAAGTGCGCATTCCTTTCCTAGTTTTTTGGGATTGTGGGGCTCCCATCCCTCCTCCCTCCTCCCGCAGCCCTGGGTGGTATAGTCCTTAGAAGTGGGCAGCGATCCTGAAAATGTCCCTCCTGATGGCAGTGGAAGCACCGGCGTGTGGATGGAAGTCATTTCGGAGCTGAGTTCCTTGGAGGAGCAACAGCAGATGCGACCAGCTTGTCTTTAGGTCTCTTTGGGGCTTCCTCCTCTATCAGGTGTGATTTCAGGGTGCACTCCTCGATGATCTGGTCGAGGGTCGGCGCTGGTGAGGCCGGCAGCGACAGGATGATTCTTTTGCACATGGTGTTGGCATTCATGTGCACCACTTCTAGGACTAGTCCGTCTCGGTGTTCAGGTCTCTCCACCCGTCTCTCGACTGCCGCCCGGACCCGGTCTACGAAATCTACAAAAGGCTCTGCGACACCTTGTTTAATCGCTGTATAGGGAACCATCGGGTCCTTGGTGGGCATGCCCAGGAACGCACGCTCTGCTGCACCCCTGGACATGTCCAGCACGGCCGTTGGAATTCCCCGAGCTTGAAGTTGCCCTTCACTCCATTCTCCTTCACCCACAAGATGGTCCAAAGTGATCGGTTCTTCCGCGAAATCCAGGCTGTAAGGCCCTTCTAGGATTTCGGGAAGCAGGTCTGCTGCCAGTTTCTTCCACCTCCTCTCCCACAGGCTGTAGTCTGATGGGAGAAGCAGGCAGCTAAACAGACACTTAAGGTCTGCTGGCACTACGGTTCTAGACGTTAAAGTCGCTTTTAAAATGCCTTTAAAAAAGGGGCTTTTTTGTCCAAAATCGCGTGATGTTTTGCAGACCTCTTTTATGGATTCATAGGGAAGGGGTGTCCATGTAGGGTTTTCCCCTCCCCTGGCGTAGGAGGCTGGAGTGCGGAGCGACTGCTCGACTTCATAGATTGGGCCCCGTCCCCTCCCCTCTCCCCTACTCCCCCCTCCCCCCCTGGGTATCCGAGGAGCGGGAGGACGTGGGGGCGCGGTACGTGGGACAGGGCAGGGAGAATCTTCTCCCTGGGACAGCGGGGCGGAGGTGACAGACCCCTCCCTGTTGGGGGAGGGTGGGGCTGATGTTGCGGCAGGCAGGACATGGAAGAAGGGGACGCCCACCCGAGGGGGAACAGGGGGAGGGGTGGCAACCCGATGCCTGGAGTGGGCGGTGCCCACACCCACAGGGAAACAGGAAGGGGTGGGGTCAAAGGTGGGGATACAGGGAACAAAGGGGGCAAAGGGATTATGGGGAGAAGAAACCTCTCCACGTGGCCGCCCTCCATCTTGGGAAGACAGAGGCCCTAGCCACGTGGCTGCGGCTTCCTCAGGGGGACAAAGAAAGGGATTCAGGGGAGCAGAGCAGCGCGGGGTAGCGCCAGAACTAGGATTTCTAACTGGGAAAAAGGGATTGGAAAAGGGGTTTGGGATTAGTTCCTCAGCAGAGTAGCTAATTCCACCAAGGCGGGGGTGCCGGGACGGCTCGGGGGAGCCAGGAGCACGGTCCACGTCTGTGGAGCTGCCCTGCGCCTCAGAGCGGCGGAGTACTCCCCTCTGCCTACCCGGTTTAGGGGAAAAAGGGGTAGGAGAGGATGGGGAAATGGATTCGGGGGAAACAAGAGTTTTGCCCGATGGCTCTTTCCTTTCCTCAGCCGCTTCTCGCGCGGACCCTGCTTTTACAGCCTCCGAGATCAGCAAATGGAGCTTTGGGAAACAATCTTTCACAGAGGGATCCCTGTCCATTCCCTCTGCTAACCTGGCTCCTACTTGCTCCCAGAACTCTGTTCTGTGAGCATCCTCCGCGGTTACACGTGGAAAGGAAAAGCAGAGCCATCGTACAAACTGCTTGACTGAATTTTTGGGGTAGGGATGTTTTACTGATAAAATCCCCTTAATTTGGGTATAGAATTCCCTTTGTTGGGCAGATAGCGTGGTCCCCATGCTATTTCTACCCAAAGCCTCACCCCTGGTGCAGAAAAGGCGAAAGAAAAAAAGCAAAAAACGCGAAAGACCCCGGCGGCCCGCCGCACACGCTGCGCGCTGCGTGATCCGTACCGCCGGAAACGCGGCAGAGCCCACCCACGTGAAGTATCAGCCGGGTACCCCCCGCGGCTAATCACTCACCAAACCGGAATCTTCGCAAATAAAAGCTGCTACCAGGGTCTTCTTTCCCGGGAAGCGTCCGTTCTTCGGCTTTCCGTAGCCGTGAATGGTTGCGCTTCCAGTCCCACGCGGGAAAACACAGCGTGTTTTCCTGTGGGTGGCGGAGACGTCACTGACTTACTTCGGGGGGGCACTTGCTCCCGTTTTCAGTCCGGCACGGAGCACTTTTCCGTCGTGGACCGCGACCCTGCGGTGGCGGTGGCGGTTTTCCGCGCGGATCGCGCTCGCTCGTCTCGGCAGCGGCGCTCGCTGGTCGGCGGCGCGGCTTCGCGGCGGCGGCGCTCTCTGTGCGCGGCTCCCGGGTGCTCTGTGGTGACTCTCTGCCTGCTCCGCGGCTTTGCGCTGGCCGTGGCCCGGACGTTGGGCGTCACTCGCGGCTGCTCTTTACTTTGTCTGCCCCGGTCAGCTCCCGAATGCCCGGCTTGGGCTTCTCAGCTTTTCGTCGGGGCCGGGGCTCGCCGCAGTTTCCGGGCGCTTTTGCTGTCGCGCTCCGGGGTGGGCTGATGGCCGCGCTTTGCCGTCGGCGCGAGGGAAGAAACAAAGAGGCAGGGAATTCGTCCAAATCCGTCCGCGTGGCGGCTGGATGCTTTATTGGCTGCGAGAGCTGCGATGGAAAGGCTGCAGCCGATCCCAGCTTCGCACGGACGCAAATGGCCTCGAGCATGCCGAGGAGTGGGATCAAATAGGGAAGGGACAGGGCGGACGGGGAGCCCTCCCGCCCAATGGGTACAGACATCGCGGTGATGACGTGTACTACAGCGACCAATGGGAACACGGCAGGGGCGGACACGAGACTTTGGGGTGAGTGGCACCACGAGACCGGGAACACAGGCACGGAAATCGCAGGAGTAGGGGAAAACCCGGGGGATGCACGAGGGTACAGAGAACTGGAAAACTAACAAAGGAAAAACCCATGTGAACCTAAACCTGGGATGCAACAGTATAGGAAGGACATTCTCTAAGACACAGAGGGTTACATACAAAGAATGACACATTTCAGGCAATTTGAGAAACTTCTTTTATTAATTTCTCAAACATACATATTCAAATATTATTTAAAAGCAGACAAGCAACTGCAGTAGAATATTACTCTAAACTAAGAGTAATTCTCTAAACTAATGTTTTAAACAAATCTAGTCTAAACTCTATTTCTCTACACTAAGAGTAGCTTTGCAAAATAGTTATACACTAACAACACTAAAGGGCATCTGGAAGGAATGCCAAGTAATAAGTCTAATTAAAGCTACAGCTTGCTACATTATAACTACATTAATTCTGCAACGGCCTAGGTTGCTGTCTTCGAGGTAGTTCAAGCAACCTTCTTCAGCTTCACTGTTCTTCTGTGAGGATGTGCATGTGGAGACAGTTTCTACCTCTCAGACTTAGGCAACAGCACCATCGTAACTGGAAGGTGAAGGGCAAGGCCACTCAGAGGTGTGTCTGCACAACGAATCCATGTGCTGCAGCATCTTCCTTCCGCAGGAGCAGAAAAGCAGCTTCAGGATTGCCAGTGACGAATGCAGCAATTATGCAGAGTTCACATGGCTGCCATCGGGTGTGACCCCCCCAGCAAAGCTCTGTGCAGGGAACTCCTCTCCGTAGCTGGAGAGCAGCATCCGGAGGCGAAATCGCATCTGACCATAAGCTTTCAGTGCCTCTAGGTGGGTGGCAGGATCTTGGGCCAGGTGCTCAAAGAGGTTGAGCGGCTCAATCCTTTGCATTTCTGGTGGCAAGCTGATCTCTGCAGGAAGCCTCTCGTTGCCTAGCACAAAGTGCTCCAGGCATTTCAAGTGCAGGCAGCGGCGCAGGTACACCATGATGTCCCACAGCCGCTGTGCAAATTCCTTCCTGCGCCACCGGGACAGTGGTACGGTGGTCAGCACGTGCATGACCACAGTCTTCCAGGTAGAGCTGGAAAAACCTGTGCCCCTCAGGATGCAGGTGAAGACCTGCAGGCATTTCAGGTGCAAGCCCTCGCACGGCATCTGCCTGGCGATGTGCTGGAAGAATTTTGCCTCTGCCACAGCGTATGTCTCAGGCCACGCTGTGCTTGCCATGATGTTGGCCTCGGCGGGCTGACTGCTCACAAAGTTGCTGGAGTTGCCTTTCTGGGCCTCTGTGGGCTGGCTGACCACAAAGGTGTCAGAGTCCCCTTGGCGCACCCCAAAGAGCATTTCCACGGTCAGGCTCCTCTTGCCTTTGCACAACTGGAATTGGCAGGACCGGCTGCAGGGCTGAAACACCAAGTGCCATGAGTATGACTGAGGCACATGCAGCCACGAGCATCTCACCAACTGGTAGAACCAGCGGGAGGTTTTCTCCACATCCAGGTAGGAGCCGGTGCAGAGTGTCTCTAGGAGGCTGCGCTTCTGCTCCCGCCACAGCTCCTCCTGCGAGTGGTGCAGGAAGCACAACAGCTTCTCGCCCAGCCGCTCCCTCTCGCACATGCACACCAGCTCCACACGGACACTGAAGGTCCTTGCTGCCATCTGCCCTGCACTGTTCAGCTCTAGGTGGAAGGCATGCCCTGGCGGGGGATTCAGCGGGACCAGCACCTGGTACACCCCATCCCACTCACGGGGACTCCAGCCCTCAAAGGCACTGCCCACCCCGATGGCTTCTTGAGGCACCGGGTAGAAGTTATTGCTCACGCTGTCCACAAAGACACGCGTGAAGCTCTCCATCAGCTCAGCTATCACTGAGCAACCTTTCTTCAGGTCCTCCACAGGCCACCGTATGCTATCCACTAAAAGGATGCCTTGCTCATTCCCAGCATCCTGAGTGTCTTCACTGTCTTTAGTTCCACCATTGCCGCTCTCTTCCTTGCCACCATCACTGCCACCTTTTTCACTGGCAGCCATGTTACCTTGTTCATCTTCTTTTCTATCCTCATTCTTGTTTCCCTGTACCACCTGTATGTCCTTGTTTTCTCCTTCGTTTGCTTCATCTAGGTCTTCTTCATTTCCACCAACAATACCAGGTTCTTCTTCATTTCCGTCACCACTACTGTCTCCTGGCACATCCCCATCACTCTGTCCATCATCTTTCATTAAGTCATGGCCTTTGTTACTGTGAACACCGCTGTCTTCCTTCCCCTTCACATCATCATTGCCTTCAATGGCATCATTGTCTCCTTCATCTTCAGCCACAGGACTGCCTTCTCTGTCATTTTCAGTCTCACTGTCGTCTGCCTCCACAGTCACATCCGTGTTTTCTCTGCCTTCCTCTAAATCAGTGCTGTCTTCTTCCTGTTCTGTTCCTCTCCCATCTCCCAAGGTCTTGCAGGAGGTCTGGTCCTTGCTGCTGCTGCTGCTGCTGGCCTCACAGCTCCTTCTGCAGCTAAACCACAGGCCCAAGAGTAGCAGGACGCCAGCAAGAACACAGAATGGCCACTGCTGCAGGGCACCAAAGAGCACGGCTCCCCAGCCCTCATCCTGCTGCTCCAGGGGCCCCTGCTCCAGCTCCTGCAGCAGCCGACCCATCTCACGGTCCAGCAGCTCCTGACGCTCCTTCATTTGCCGGTGCGTGGCCTCATCCAGCCCATCCCCAGCCGGCTGGGGGTACTGGATCAGGCTTTGCACGAGCACGAAGAGCAATGAAAGTAAAGCCATGGTCTGCAGGAGGACACACAGAAGGGATTCAGTGGGGCTGGAATGGAGACAGATAATGAGGGGCAGGAGCAGGAGGGATGTGGCGGCAGGAAGGGGAGGAGGGCCCCTGGCAGCTGGCAAGGCCTGCACCGCTGCCCCAGCAAGCAAGCGCGCCCTCAGCGAGGCGCTCCCGCCGGGGCTGGGCCCTGGATGCGGGGCCAGCCCCGGGTACCAACGCTTCTCCCCCAGCCCTCCCCCAGCCCCCCAGCCCCGTCTCCTCACTGCTGTGTACTCACCGCTTGCCCAGGCTCTACTGGGGCAGCGGAACTCGCTGAGGCCTTTTATAGCTGCCCCCATGGTGACACGGCGCCTGTGATGTCACAGAACCCAGAGCGCGTCACAGGCCAGCCCCGCCCGCCGTCCCCAGCCCGGTCAGTGAAGTCATCATGGCCCTGGGCACCCAGAGCCCCAGCAGACACCAAGTGCTGATCCATCACTCAGGAACCTGGGAACACCAGAGCTTCCTTTGACAAAGCAGGCACAAGCACCCTTGCACACAACCCTTGTCAAATATAAATTTGGGTGACATGATCCATGGATGTTTTCACTATACAGGGGTAAGCTTTTATTTATTATGCAAGGCGGAACTTTTTTGCTATCAATATTGATATTTATTTCTGTGGTGGTGCATCGCCCCTCCCTTCCTCCTTTCCAGGCTGTAGTGTGATCTGAGAAATACTTGTTAGGCCTTGGCTTTGACACACCACCTGGGATCAGCTCTTCCTTTTTTTGGGTGATCTCAAGCACACCCATTCGGGACAATTACTTTGGAGGCAACATGTCATGTCAGCTAATATTTATTTACTGATTTAGTGAGAAATAAAGAAATCCACACTGCTTGAATGATGCACAGGAAGTTGTAATGTCATCCAGTCTTAAGGCCTACACTTACTTTACACCAGCACTGTCCTGCCTCACAGACCTTTTGTGAAAAAAAAGATGTGTTGGGGTTTCTCTTCTGAATTAGGAACACTTCCAAAGATCTGTTTATTGACTGACAAAAGATCACACATGACTAACTTATGGTTTGCACAGCAGCGTAAAAACCCTCAGGCCCACACAAACTATTTCTTACACCAGAGATGGCTGATCAATAGTCTGGCTGAAGATTGGGCAAGTCACTGTAATCAAGAAATACAAGTTTTTAAATGGAAAAAGAAAAGTCCTCGAAACACAGAACTTCTGAAGCTTAGCTCATTCCACTCTAATGTGCTCTCCCCCAACAACAGATAAAAGACGTGCCCCTCCTGACACTTGCTGCAACTGGCTACCCTAGCATGACAGCCATTCTGAGAGAAACTCTTTTTTGTATGGGATGTAGACATGTCTGCATTTGAACACCATCCTCGGTACAAACCTCCCCCCTTGCTTTTTTCTGGTTGGACATCCTTGTTACTGCACATGATGGAGCAGTTTATTGGGAAGAGTTTCTCTGATGCTGATCACAGCACAGCGGGAGGTTTTTGCTCCCTTGGGCTTCTCCAATTCTTTCTGGATGATCTCTTTATCAGCTGAGGGCTGACGGAACACAGAATGCCTGAATAATTGTCTTTCTCTTCTCCACCCATGACACAAGAGTTGCCTGCACTCAGACAACACAGTTTTCTGAACCATCCTATATAATAACAAACAATGCCTTCTAAATTCTGCCATCTAAATGTGGTCACTATTGGACAGCTTCATGTTCCAAGTGTTACCTAGCAGGGAGGGAAGCAGAGGAAGACAGGATCACAGCAGCCACTGATCCGTTATTCAGAGGCATCACCAGGAAGAAACAGGAGAAAGCCATGAATTTCACAGGCTACTGTGTTTCAACAACCCATATCACCCTGCTCCTTTTAAATCTCTTCTGATGACAAGCTTCCAGTTTCATCACAGTGCTCACCTGAAGCACACGAGTAAATAAGATGAAGAATAGGAGAGAAAATGTCTTCTGACCTCCAGTCACTTAAGCATCAAGCAGACAAGAGAAAGCCTCTGTCCTTCTCTAAGGGAGGTCGTTTATACTCACCTACAGCAAAAGCTATTCTGAAAACCCACGTTATTAGACCCAGAGTGATAAAGAGCTAAGAATTTACTGATCCTGGGAAAAAGGCAGCTTTAAATGAGCTCTGCTACTCCTACTCTCTCTCCTCAGAACTTCAGGTTGAGATGCTTAGGACCAGCTAAAGAAAAAAGTAATTTCATTCATGCCCTGGTCAAACATTTCTCAGTCTCTTGTCCCTCCTCCCAGTGCACCAGCCAGTCAAACACAGAAAAAGCAAGCTACCCATGGTAAGCTTCCAGTGGAAATATTGGCAAAATCCTTGTGGACTGCATTACTTGAAGGACCTGGGGTCAACTCACTGACTGTGAATCACTTTTACTGCTCTGCTTAGCCTACCACCTCAGCTCAGCTCAGCTCAGCTCAGCTCAGCTCAGCTCAGGAACCTGCCAGCTACTTTCAGCTGCGTAAACCCACGACCTGCGGTCAGAAAGGCATGAGTCTTATGAAAGAAACAGGGATGGGTAATGAAGTGTGGAGATTAGTCCACACTCTGAGGAACAGGCAACACTAAAAAACAGTCTGGCAATAGCTTGTGTCTAGAAGCTGTGTACCTTCAAAACCACCTCAGGGGTTTGGGACTTGTGCTGACTTGCACAAAGGAACCCACTCCACCCTGCAGCAGTGGGCTCCTTCTTTCCAGCCTGGATGGAGACATGCCCTGCATTTTGCAAGCATGTCCAGGTGTTCAGAATGGAACATGCTGATCATATTTAGCACCTTAAGGCATGCAGCTCTTCCTTTCTCAAAGTATGCTTTGTGAAACTACAGGTAGTGCTATCCCTACCTTTCCAAACCAATTACCCTCATTATATTGCGCTTGCCTTCAAAATACTGCCACTCCTACATTTCAGACTTTGCTTCCCTCAGAAGGATGCACAAATAGTTGGAGTAGTTGCAAGCACCTGCACCTGCAATTTTCAACTAACTGCATCTTCAGAAAGGGTTCTGACAACAGGCCGTTCTCTGGACATGAACAGGGCATGCTGAGGCAAGACAGATAACTTTGCTACATCTTATAGCTCAGATCTCTGTGGCCAGAGTCACAGTCCTTGAGCTAAAATGAAAAAAAAAGAAATCAGGGAATGTATTTTTGCTAAATGAAAATGAATTAAATCTATTGTGGGCACTCATTCCGTTTAAGAGTGGAGTTGCATATACCTGAAAAACTGGTTTGTAAAGGAAAGGCTTCCAGACTCTACTTTATAAGAATGATAACAGGCACCACTGTGTTGAAGGCACTGATAACAGCCTGATTAAGGAGGGTTTTCTTTCATTGTAACCTCCTGGTTTCACAGCGGCAGATGTGTGATAGAAGCTCTGCATCTGCTATGAAGAAATGCCAGTCCTGGGAACGAAAGCAGACAGAATTGGTGAGTCGGAGCCGATAAGGCTCCCTGATGTCAGTAGTTGAGAGGCAGCCGCTTACAGATGGGACTAGATGGTGTATCACGGCTCCTCTCGCGGCACCACGACTTGCCTCATTTTTGTCAGCACGCGAGGCAAGTGCGCATTCCTTTCCTAGTTTTTTGGGATTGTGGGGCTCCCATCCCTCCTCCCTCCTCCCGCAGCCCTGGGTGGTATAGTCCTTAGAAGTGGGCAGCGATCCTGAAAATGTCCCTCCTGATGGCAGTGGAAGCACCGGCGTGTGGATGGAAGTCATTTCGGAGCTGAGTTCCTTGGAGGAGCAACAGCAGATGCGACCAGCTTGTCTTTAGGTCTCTTTGGGGCTTCCTCCTCTATCAGGTGTGATTTCAGGGTGCACTCCTCGATGATCTGGTCGAGGGTCGGCGCTGGTGAGGCCGGCAGCGACAGGATGATTCTTTTGCACATGGTGTTGGCATTCATGTGCACCACTTCTAGGACTAGTCCGTCTCGGTGTTCAGGTCTCTCCACCCGTCTCTCGACTGCCGCCCGGACCCGGTCTACGAAATCTACAAAAGGCTCTGCGACACCTTGTTTAATCGCTGTATAGGGAACCATCGGGTCCTTGGTGGGCATGCCCAGGAACGCACGCTCTGCTGCACCCCTGGACATGTCCAGCACGGCCGTTGGAATTCCCCGAGCTTGAAGTTGCCCTTCACTCCATTCTCCTTCACCCACAAGATGGTCCAAAGTGATCGGTTCTTCCGCGAAATCCAGGCTGTAAGGCCCTTCTAGGATTTCGGGAAGCAGGTCTGCTGCCAGTTTCTTCCACCTCCTCTCCCACAGGCTGTAGTCTGATGGGAGAAGCAGGCAGCTAAACAGACACTTAAGGTCTGCTGGCACTACGGTTCTAGACGTTAAAGTCGCTTTTAAAATGCCTTTAAAAAAGGGGCTTTTTTGTCCAAAATCGCGTGATGTTTTGCAGACCTCTTTTATGGATTCATAGGGAAGGGGTGTCCATGTAGGGTTTTCCCCTCCCCTGGCGTAGGAGGCTGGAGTGCGGAGCGACTGCTCGACTTCATAGATTGGGCCCCGTCCCCTCCCCTCTCCCCTACTCCCCCCTCCCGCCCTGGGTATCCGAGGAGCGGGAGGACGTGGGGGCGCGGTACGTGGGACAGGGCAGGGAGAATCTTCTCCCTGGGACAGCGGGGCGGAGGTGACAGACCCCTCCCTGTTGGGGGAGGGTGGGGCTGATGTTGCGGCAGGCAGGACATGGAAGAAGGGGACGCCCACCCGAGGGGGAACAGGGGGAGGGGTGGCAACCCGATGCCTGGAGTGGGCGGTGCCCACACCCACAGGGAAACAGGAAGGGGTGGGGTCAAAGGTGGGGATACAGGGAACAAAGGGGGCAAAGGGATTATGGGGAGAAGAAACCTCTCCACGTGGCCGCCCTCCATCTTGGGAAGACAGAGGCCCTAGCCACGTGGCTGCGGCTTCCTCAGGGGGACAAAGAAAGGGATTCAGGGGAGCAGAGCAGCGCGGGGTAGCGCCAGAACTAGGATTTCTAACTGGGAAAAAGGGATTGGAAAAGGGGTTTGGGATTAGTTCCTCAGCAGAGTAGCTAATTCCACCAAGGCGGGGGTGCCGGGACGGCTCGGGGGAGCCAGGAGCACGGTCCACGTCTGTGGAGCTGCCCTGCGCCTCAGAGCGGCGGAGTACTCCCCTCTGCCTACCCGGTTTAGGGGAAAAAGGGGTAGGAGAGGATGGGGAAATGGATTCGGGGGAAACAAGAGTTTTGCCCGATGGCTCTTTCCTTTCCTCAGCCGCTTCTCGCGCGGACCCTGCTTTTACAGCCTCCGAGATCAGCAAATGGAGCTTTGGGAAACAATCTTTCACAGAGGGATCCCTGTCCATTCCCTCTGCTAACCTGGCTCCTACTTGCTCCCAGAACTCTGTTCTGTGAGCATCCTCCGCGGTTACACGTGGAAAGGAAAAGCAGAGCCATCGTACAAACTGCTTGACTGAATTTTTGGGGTAGGGATGTTTTACTGATAAAATCCCCTTAATTTGGGTATAGAATTCCCTTTGTTGGGCAGATAGCGTGGTCCCCATGCTATTTCTACCCAAAGCCTCACCCCTGGTGCAGAAAAGGCGAAAGAAAAAAAGCAAAAAACGCGAAAGACCCCGGCGGCCCGCCGCACACGCTGCGCGCTGCGTGATCCGTACCGCCGGAAACGCGGCAGAGCCCACCCACGTGAAGTATCAGCCGGGTACCCCCCGCGGCTAATCACTCACCAAACCGGAATCTTCGCAAATAAAAGCTGCTACCAGGGTCTTCTTTCCCGGGAAGCGTCCGTTCTTCGGCTTTCCGTAGCCGTGAATGGTTGCGCTTCCAGTCCCACGCGGGAAAACACAGCGTGTTTTCCTGTGGGTGGCGGAGACGTCACTGACTTACTTCGGGGGGGCACTTGCTCCCGTTTTCAGTCCGGCACGGAGCACTTTTCCGTCGTGGACCGCGACCCTGCGGTGGCGGTGGCGGTTTTCCGCGCGGATCGCGCTCGCTCGTCTCGGCAGCGGCGCTCGCTGGTCGGCGGCGCGGCTTCGCGGCGGCGGCGCTCTCTGTGCGCGGCTCCCGGGTGCTCTGTGGTGACTCTCTGCCTGCTCCGCGGCTTTGCGCTGGCCGTGGCCCGGACGTTGGGCGTCACTCGCGGCTGCTCTTTACTTTGTCTGCCCCGGTCAGCTCCCGAATGCCCGGCTTGGGCTTCTCAGCTTTTCGTCGGGGCCGGGGCTCGCCGCAGTTTCCGGGCGCTTTTGCTGTCGCGCTCCGGGGTGGGCTGATGGCCGCGCTTTGCCGTCGGCGCGAGGGAAGAAACAAAGAGGCAGGGAATTCGTCCAAATCCGTCCGCGTGGCGGCTGGATGCTTTATTGGCTGCGAGAGCTGCGATGGAAAGGCTGCAGCCGATCCCAGCTTCGCACGGACGCAAATGGCCTCGAGCATGCCGAGGAGTGGGATCAAATAGGGAAGGGACAGGGCGGACGGGGAGCCCTCCCGCCCAATGGGTACAGACATCGCGGTGATGACGTGTACTACAGCGACCAATGGGAACACGGCAGGGGCGGACACGAGACTTTGGGGTGAGTGGCACCACGAGACCGGGAACACAGGCACGGAAATCGCAGGAGTAGGGGAAAACCCGGGGGATGCACGAGGGTACAGAGAACTGGAAAACTAACAAAGGAAAAACCCATGTGAACCTAAACCTGGGATGCAACAGTATAGGAAGGACATTCTCTAAGACACAGAGGGTTACATACAAAGAATGACACATTTCAGGCAATTTGAGAAACTTCTTTTATTAATTTCTCAAACATACATATTCAAATATTATTTAAAAGCAGACAAGCAACTGCAGTAGAATATTACTCTAAACTAAGAGTAATTCTCTAAACTAAGGTTTTAAACAAATCTAGTCTAAACTCTATTTCTCTACACTAAGAGTAGCTTTGCAAAATAGTTATACACTAACAACACTAAAGGGCATCTGGAAGGAATGCCAAGTAATAAGTCTAATTAAAGCTACAGCTTGCTACATTATAACTACATTAATTCTGCAACGGCCTAGGTTGCTGTCTTCGAGGTAGTTCAAGCAACCTTCTTCAGCTTCACTGTTCTTCTGTGAGGATGTGCATGTGGAGACAGTTTCTACCTCTCAGACTTAGGCAACAGCACCATCGTAACTGGAAGGTGAAGGGCAAGGCCACTCAGAGGTGTGTCTGCACAACGAATCCATGTGCTGCAGCATCTTCCTTCCGCAGGAGCAGAAAAGCAGCTTCAGGATTGCCAGTGACGAATGCAGCAATTATGCAGAGTTCACATGGCTGCCATCGGGTGTGACCCCCCCAGCAAAGCTCTGTGCAGGGAACTCCTCTCCGTAGCTGGAGAGCAGCATCCGGAGGCGAAATCGCATCTGACCATAAGCTTTCAGTGCCTCTAGGTGGGTGGCAGGATCTTGGGCCAGGTGCTCAAAGAGGTTGAGCGGCTCAATCCTTTGCATTTCTGGTGGCAAGCTGATCTCTGCAGGAAGCCTCTCGTTGCCTAGCACAAAGTGCTCCAGGCATTTCAAGTGCAGGCAGCGGCGCAGGTACACCATGATGTCCCACAGCCGCTGTGCAAATTCCTTCCTGCGCCACCGGGACAGTGGTACGGTGGTCAGCACGTGCATGACCACAGTCTTCCAGGTAGAGCTGGAAAAACCTGTGCCCCTCAGGATGCAGGTGAAGACCTGCAGGCATTTCAGGTGCAAGCCCTCGCACGGCATCTGCCTGGCGATGTGCTGGAAGAATTTTGCCTCTGCCACAGCGTATGTCTCAGGCCACGCTGTGCTTGCCATGATGTTGGCCTCGGCGGGCTGACTGCTCACAAAGTTGCTGGAGTTGCCTTTCTGGGCCTCTGTGGGCTGGCTGACCACAAAGGTGTCAGAGTCCCCTTGGCGCACCCCAAAGAGCATTTCCACGGTCAGGCTCCTCTTGCCTTTGCACAACTGGAATTGGCAGGACCGGCTGCAGGGCTGAAACACCAAGTGCCATGAGTATGACTGAGGCACATGCAGCCACGAGCATCTCACCAACTGGTAGAACCAGCGGGAGGTTTTCTCCACATCCAGGTAGGAGCCGGTGCAGAGTGTCTCTAGGAGGCTGCGCTTCTGCTCCCGCCACAGCTCCTCCTGCGAGTGGTGCAGGAAGCACAACAGCTTCTCGCCCAGCCGCTCCCTCTCGCACATGCACACCAGCTCCACACGGACACTGAAGGTCCTTGCTGCCATCTGCCCTGCACTGTTCAGCTCTAGGTGGAAGGCATGCCCTGGCGGGGGATTCAGCGGGACCAGCACCTGGTACACCCCATCCCACTCACGGGGACTCCAGCCCTCAAAGGCACTGCCCACCCCGATGGCTTCTTGAGGCACCGGGTAGAAGTTATTGCTCACGCTGTCCACAAAGACACGCGTGAAGCTCTCCATCAGCTCAGCTATCACTGAGCAACCTTTCTTCAGGTCCTCCACAGGCCACCGTATGCTATCCACTAAAAGGATGCCTTGCTCATTCCCAGCATCCTGAGTGTCTTCACTGTCTTTAGTTCCACCATTGCCGCTCTCTTCCTTGCCACCATCACTGCCACCTTTTTCACTGGCAGCCATGTTACCTTGTTCATCTTCTTTTCTATCCTCATTCTTGTTTCCCTGTACCACCTGTATGTCCTTGTTTTCTCCTTCGTTTGCTTCATCTAGGTCTTCTTCATTTCCACCAACAATACCAGGTTCTTCTTCATTTCCGTCACCACTACTGTCTCCTGGCACATCCCCATCACTCTGTCCATCATCTTTCATTAAGTCATGGCCTTTGTTACTGTGAACACCGCTGTCTTCCTTCCCCTTCACATCATCATTGCCTTCAATGGCATCATTGTCTCCTTCATCTTCAGCCACAGGACTGCCTTCTCTGTCATTTTCAGTCTCACTGTCGTCTGCCTCCACAGTCACATCCGTGTTTTCTCTGCCTTCCTCTAAATCAGTGCTGTCTTCTTCCTGTTCTGTTCCTCTCCCATCTCCCAAGGTCTTGCAGGAGGTCTGGTCCTTGCTGCTGCTGCTGCTGCTGGCCTCACAGCTCCTTCTGCAGCTAAACCACAGGCCCAAGAGTAGCAGGACGCCAGCAAGAACACAGAATGGCCACTGCTGCAGGGCACCAAAGAGCACGGCTCCCCAGCCCTCATCCTGCTGCTCCAGGGGCCCCTGCTCCAGCTCCTGCAGCAGCCGACCCATCTCACGGTCCAGCAGCTCCTGACGCTCCTTCATTTGCCGGTGCGTGGCCTCATCCAGCCCATCCCCAGCCGGCTGGGGGTACTGGATCAGGCTTTGCACGAGCACGAAGAGCAATGAAAGTAAAGCCATGGTCTGCAGGAGGACACACAGAAGGGATTCAGTGGGGCTGGAATGGAGACAGATAATGAGGGGCAGGAGCAGGAGGGATGTGGCGGCAGGAAGGGGAGGAGGGCCCCTGGCAGCTGGCAAGGCCTGCACCGCTGCCCCAGCAAGCAAGCGCGCCCTCAGCGAGGCGCTCCCGCCGGGGCTGGGCCCTGGATGCGGGGCCAGCCCCGGGTACCAACGCTTCTCCCCCAGCCCTCCCCCAGCCCCCCAGCCCCGTCTCCTCACTGCTGTGTACTCACCGCTTGCCCAGGCTCTACTGGGGCAGCGGAACTCGCTGAGGCCTTTTATAGCTGCCCCCATGGTGACACGGCGCCTGTGATGTCACAGAACCCAGAGCGCGTCACAGGCCAGCCCCGCCCGCCGTCCCCAGCCCGGTCAGTGAAGTCATCATGGCCCTGGGCACCCAGAGCCCCAGCAGACACCAAGTGCTGATCCATCACTCAGGAACCTGGGAACACCAGAGCTTCCTTTGACAAAGCAGGCACAAGCACCCTTGCACACAACCCTTGTCAAATATAAATTTGGGTGACATGATCCATGGATGTTTTCACTATACAGGGGTAAGCTTTTATTTATTATGCAAGGCGGAACTTTTTTGCTATCAATATTGATATTTATTTCTGTGGTGGTGCATCGCCCCTCCCTTCCTCCTTTCCAGGCTGTAGTGTGATCTGAGAAATACTTGTTAGGCCTTGGCTTTGACACACCACCTGGGATCAGCTCTTCCTTTTTTTGGGTGATCTCAAGCACACCCATTCGGGACAATTACTTTGGAGGCAACATGTCATGTCAGCTAATATTTATTTACTGATTTAGTGAGAAATAAAGAAATCCACACTGCTTGAATGATGCACAGGAAGTTGTAATGTCATCCAGTCTTAAGGCCTACACTTACTTTACACCAGCACTGTCCTGCCTCACAGACCTTTTGTGAAAAAAAAGATGTGTTGGGGTTTCTCTTCTGAATTAGGAACACTTCCAAAGATCTGTTTATTGACTGACAAAAGATCACACATGACTAACTTATGGTTTGCACAGCAGCGTAAAAACCCTCAGGCCCACACAAACTATTTCTTACACCAGAGATGGCTGATCAATAGTCTGGCTGAAGATTGGGCAAGTCACTGTAATCAAGAAATACAAGTTTTTAAATGGAAAAAGAAAAGTCCTCGAAACACAGAACTTCTGAAGCTTAGCTCATTCCACTCTAATGTGCTCTCCCCCAACAACAGATAAAAGACGTGCCCCTCCTGACACTTGCTGCAACTGGCTACCCTAGCATGACAGCCATTCTGAGAGAAACTCTTTTTTGTATGGGATGTAGACATGTCTGCATTTGAACACCATCCTCGGTACAAACCTCCCCCCTTGCTTTTTTCTGGTTGGACATCCTTGTTACTGCACATGATGGAGCAGTTTATTGGGAAGAGTTTCTCTGATGCTGATCACAGCACAGCGGGAGGTTTTTGCTCCCTTGGGCTTCTCCAATTCTTTCTGGATGATCTCTTTATCAGCTGAGGGCTGACGGAACACAGAATGCCTGAATAATTGTCTTTCTCTTCTCCACCCATGACACAAGAGTTGCCTGCACTCAGACAACACAGTTTTCTGAACCATCCTATATAATAACAAACAATGCCTTCTAAATTCTGCCATCTAAATGTGGTCACTATTGGACAGCTTCATGTTCCAAGTGTTACCTAGCAGGGAGGGAAGCAGAGGAAGACAGGATCACAGCAGCCACTGATCCGTTATTCAGAGGCATCACCAGGAAGAAACAGGAGAAAGCCATGAATTTCACAGGCTACTGTGTTTCAACAACCCATATCACCCTGCTCCTTTTAAATCTCTTCTGATGACAAGCTTCCAGTTTCATCACAGTGCTCACCTGAAGCACACGAGTAAATAAGATGAAGAATAGGAGAGAAAATGTCTTCTGACCTCCAGTCACTTAAGCATCAAGCAGACAAGAGAAAGCCTCTGTCCTTCTCTAAGGGAGGTCGTTTATACTCACCTACAGCAAAAGCTATTCTGAAAACCCACGTTATTAGACCCAGAGTGATAAAGAGCTAAGAATTTACTGATCCTGGGAAAAAGGCAGCTTTAAATGAGCTCTGCTACTCCTACTCTCTCTCCTCAGAACTTCAGGTTGAGATGCTTAGGACCAGCTAAAGAAAAAAGTAATTTCATTCATGCCCTGGTCAAACATTTCTCAGTCTCTTGTCCCTCCTCCCAGTGCACCAGCCAGTCAAACACAGAAAAAGCAAGCTACCCATGGTAAGCTTCCAGTGGAAATATTGGCAAAATCCTTGTGGACTGCATTACTTGAAGGACCTGGGGTCAACTCACTGACTGTGAATCACTTTTACTGCTCTGCTTAGCCTACCACCTCAGCTCAGCTCAGCTCAGCTCAGCTCAGCTCAGGAACCTGCCAGCTACTTTCAGCTGCGTAAACCCACGACCTGCGGTCAGAAAGGCATGAGTCTTATGAAAGAAACAGGGATGGGTAATGAAGTGTGGAGATTAGTCCACACTCTGAGGAACAGGCAACACTAAAAAACAGTCTGGCAATAGCTTGTGTCTAGAAGCTGTGTACCTTCAAAACCACCTCAGGGGTTTGGGACTTGTGCTGACTTGCACAAAGGAACCCACTCCACCCTGCAGCAGTGGGCTCCTTCTTTCCAGCCTGGATGGAGACATGCCCTGCATTTTGCAAGCATGTCCAGGTGTTCAGAATGGAACATGCTGATCATATTTAGCACCTTAAGGCATGCAGCTCTTCCTTTCTCAAAGTATGCTTTGTGAAACTACAGGTAGTGCTATCCCTACCTTTCCAAACCAATTACCCTCATTATATTGCGCTTGCCTTCAAAATACTGCCACTCCTACATTTCAGACTTTGCTTCCCTCAGAAGGATGCACAAATAGTTGGAGTAGTTGCAAGCACCTGCACCTGCAATTTTCAACTAACTGCATCTTCAGAAAGGGTTCTGACAACAGGCCGTTCTCTGGACATGAACAGGGCATGCTGAGGCAAGACAGATAACTTTGCTACATCTTATAGCTCAGATCTCTGTGGCCAGAGTCACAGTCCTTGAGCTAAAATGAAAAAAAAAGAAATCAGGGAATGTATTTTTGCTAAATGAAAATGAATTAAATCTATTGTGGGCACTCATTCCGTTTAAGAGTGGAGTTGCATATACCTGAAAAACTGGTTTGTAAAGGAAAGGCTTCCAGACTCTACTTTATAAGAATGATAACAGGCACCACTGTGTTGAAGGCACTGATAACAGCCTGATTAAGGAGGGTTTTCTTTCATTGTAACCTCCTGGTTTCACAGCGGCAGATGTGTGATAGAAGCTCTGCATCTGCTATGAAGAAATGCCAGTCCTGGGAACGAAAGCAGACAGAATTGGTGAGTCGGAGCCGATAAGGCTCCCTGATGTCAGTAGTTGAGAGGCAGCCGCTTACAGATGGGACTAGATGGTGTATCACGGCTCCTCTCGCGGCACCACGACTTGCCTCATTTTTGTCAGCACGCGAGGCAAGTGCGCGTTCCTTTCCTAGTTTTTTGGGATTGTGGGGCTCCCATCCCTCCTCCCTCCTCCCGCAGCCCTGGGTGGTATAGTCCTTAGAAGTGGGCAGCGATCCTGAAAATGTCCCTCCTGATGGCAGTGGAAGCACCGGCGTGTGGATGGAAGTCGTTTCGGAGCTGAGTTCCTTGGAGGAGCAACAGCAGATGCGACCAGCTTGTCTTTAGGTCTCTTTGGGGCTTCCTCCTCTATCAGGTGTGATTTCAGGGTGCACTCCTCGATGATCTGGTCGAGGGTCGGCGCTGGTGAGGCCGGCAGCGACAGGATGATTCTTTTGCACATGGTGTTGGCATTCATGTGCACCACTTCTAGGACTAGTCCGTCTCGGTGTTCAGGTCTCTCCACCCGTCTCTCGACTGCCGCCCGGACCCGGTCTACGAAATCTACAAAAGGCTCTGCGACACCTTGTTTAATCGCTGTATAGGGAACCATCGGGTCCTTGGTGGGCATGCCCAGGAACGCACGCTCTGCTGCACCCCTGGACATGTCCAGCACGGCCGTTGGAATTCCCCGAGCTTGAAGTTGCCCTTCACTCCATTCTCCTTCACCCACAAGATGGTCCAAAGTGATCGGTTCTTCCGCGAAATCCAGGCTGTAAGGCCCTTCTAGGATTTCGGGAAGCAGGTCTGCTGCCAGTTTCTTCCACCTCCTCTCCCACAGGCTGTAGTCTGATGGGAGAAGCAGGCAGCTAAACAGACACTTAAGGTCTGCTGGCACTACGGTTCTAGACGTTAAAGTCGCTTTTAAAATGCCTTTAAAAAAGGGGCTTTTTTGTCCAAAATCGCGTGATGTTTTGCAGACCTCTTTTATGGATTCATAGGGAAGGGGTGTCCATGTAGGGTTTTCCCCTCCCCTGGCGTAGGAGGCTGGAGTGCGGAGCGACTGCTCGACTTCATAGATTGGGCCCCGTCCCCTCCCCTCTCCCCTACTCCCCCCTCCCCCCCTGGGTATCCGAGGAGCGGGAGGACGTGGGGGCGCGGTACGTGGGACAGGGCAGGGAGAATCTTCTCCCTGGGACAGCGGGGCGGAGGTGACAGACCCCTCCCTGTTGGGGGAGGGTGGGGCTGATGTTGCGGCAGGCAGGACATGGAAGAAGGGGACGCCCACCCGAGGGGGAACAGGGGGAGGGGTGGCAACCCGATGCCTGGAGTGGGCGGTGCCCACACCCACAGGGAAACAGGAAGGGGTGGGGTCAAAGGTGGGGATACAGGGAACAAAGGGGGCAAAGGGATTATGGGGAGAAGAAACCTCTCCACGTGGCCGCCCTCCATCTTGGGAAGACAGAGGCCCTAGCCACGTGGCTGCGGCTTCCTCAGGGGGACAAAGAAAGGGATTCAGGGGAGCAGAGCAGCGCGGGGTAGCGCCAGAACTAGGATTTCTAACTGGGAAAAAGGGATTGGAAAAGGGGTTTGGGATTAGTTCCTCAGCAGAGTAGCTAATTCCACCAAGGCGGGGGTGCCGGGACGGCTCGGGGGAGCCAGGAGCACGGTCCACGTCTGTGGAGCTGCCCTGCGCCTCAGAGCGGCGGAGTACTCCCCTCTGCCTACCCGGTTTAGGGGAAAAAGGGGTAGGAGAGGATGGGGAAATGGATTCGGGGGAAACAAGAGTTTTGCCCGATGGCTCTTTCCTTTCCTCAGCCGCTTCTCGCGCGGACCCTGCTTTTACAGCCTCCGAGATCAGCAAATGGAGCTTTGGGAAACAATCTTTCACAGAGGGATCCCTGTCCATTCCCTCTGCTAACCTGGCTCCTACTTGCTCCCAGAACTCTGTTCTGTGAGCATCCTCCGCGGTTACACGTGGAAAGGAAAAGCAGAGCCATCGTACAAACTGCTTGACTGAATTTTTGGGGTAGGGATGTTTTACTGATAAAATCCCCTTAATTTGGGTATAGAATTCCCTTTGTTGGGCAGATAGCGTGGTCCCCATGCTATTTCTACCCAAAGCCTCACCCCTGGTGCAGAAAAGGCGAAAGAAAAAAAGCAAAAAACGCGAAAGACCCCGGCGGCCCGCCGCACACGCTGCGCGCTGCGTGATCCGTACCGCCGGAAACGCGGCAGAGCCCACCCACGTGAAGTATCAGCCGGGTACCCCCCGCGGCTAATCACTCACCAAACCGGAATCTTCGCAAATAAAAGCTGCTACCAGGGTCTTCTTTCCCGGGAAGCGTCCGTTCTTCGGCTTTCCGTAGCCGTGAATGGTTGCGCTTCCAGTCCCACGCGGGAAAACACAGCGTGTTTTCCTGTGGGTGGCGGAGACGTCACTGACTTACTTCGGGGGGGCACTTGCTCCCGTTTTCAGTCCGGCACGGAGCACTTTTCCGTCGTGGACCGCGACCCTGCGGTGGCGGTGGCGGTTTTCCGCGCGGATCGCGCTCGCTCGTCTCGGCAGCGGCGCTCGCTGGTCGGCGGTGCGGCTTCGCGGCGGCGGCGCTCTCTGTGCGCGGCTCCCGGGTGCTCTGTGGTGACTCTCTGCCTGCTCCGCGGCTTTGCGCTGGCCGTGGCCCGGACGTTGGGCGTCACTCGCGGCTGCTCTTTACTTTGTCTGCCCCGGTCAGCTCCCGAATGCCCGGCTTGGGCTTCTCAGCTTTTCGTCGGGGCCGGGGCTCGCCGCAGTTTCCGGGCGCTTTTGCTGTCGCGCTCCGGGGTGGGCTGATGGCCGCGCTTTGCCGTCGGCGCGAGGGAAGAAACAAAGAGGCAGGGAATTCGTCCAAATCCGTCCGCGTGGCGGCTGGATGCTTTATTGGCTGCGAGAGCTGCGATGGAAAGGCTGCAGCCGATCCCAGCTTCGCACGGACGCAAATGGCCTCGAGCATGCCGAGGAGTGGGATCAAATAGGGAAGGGACAGGGCGGACGGGGAGCCCTCCCGCCCAATGGGTACAGACATCGCGGTGATGACGTGTACTACAGCGACCAATGGGAACACGGCAGGGGCGGACACGAGACTTTGGGGTGAGTGGCACCACGAGACCGGGAACACAGGCACGGAAATCGCAGGAGTAGGGGAAAACCCGGGGGATGCACGAGGGTACAGAGAACTGGAAAACTAACAAAGGAAAAACCCATGTGAACCTAAACCTGGGATGCAACAGTATAGGAAGGACATTCTCTAAGACACAGAGGGTTACATACAAAGAATGACACATTTCAGGCAATTTGAGAAACTTCTTTTATTAATTTCTCAAACATACATATTCAAATATTATTTAAAAGCAGACAAGCAACTGCAGTAGAGTATTACTCTAAACTAAGAGTAATTCTCTAAACTAAGGTTTTAAACAAATCTAGTCTAAACTCTATTTCTCTACACTAAGAGTAGCTTTGCAAAATAGTTATACACTAACAACACTAAAGGGCATCTGGAAGGAATGCCAAGTAATAAGTCTAATTAAAGCTACAGCTTGCTACATTATAACTACATTAATTCTGCAACGGCCTAGGTTGCTGTCTTCGAGGTAGTTCAAGCAACCTTCTTCAGCTTCACTGTTCTTCTGTGAGGATGTGCATGTGGAGACAGTTTCTACCTCTCAGACTTAGGCAACAGCACCATCGTAACTGGAAGGTGAAGGGCAAGGCCACTCAGAGGTGTGTCTGCACAACGAATCCATGTGCTGCAGCATCTTCCTTCCGCAGGAGCAGAAAAGCAGCTTCAGGATTGCCAGTGACGAATGCAGCAATTATGCAGAGTTCACATGGCTGCCATCGGGTGTGACCCCCCCAGCAAAGCTCTGTGCAGGGAACTCCTCTCCGTAGCTGGAGAGCAGCATCCGGAGGCGAAATCGCATCTGACCATAAGCTTTCAGTGCCTCTAGGTGGGTGGCAGGATCTTGGGCCAGGTGCTCAAAGAGGTTGAGCGGCTCAATCCTTTGCATTTCTGGTGGCAAGCTGATCTCTGCAGGAAGCCTCTCGTTGCCTAGCACAAAGTGCTCCAGGCATTTCAAGTGCAGGCAGCGGCGCAGGTACACCATGATGTCCCACAGCCGCTGTGCAAATTCCTTCCTGCGCCACCGGGACAGTGGTACGGTGGTCAGCACGTGCATGACCACAGTCTTCCAGGTAGAGCTGGAAAAACCTGTGCCCCTCAGGATGCAGGTGAAGACCTGCAGGCATTTCAGGTGCAAGCCCTCGCACGGCATCTGCCTGGCGATGTGCTGGAAGAATTTTGCCTCTGCCACAGCGTATGTCTCAGGCCACGCTGTGCTTGCCATGATGTTGGCCTCGGCGGGCTGACTGCTCACAAAGTTGCTGGAGTTGCCTTTCTGGGCCTCTGTGGGCTGGCTGACCACAAAGGTGTCAGAGTCCCCTTGGCGCACCCCAAAGAGCATTTCCACGGTCAGGCTCCTCTTGCCTTTGCACAACTGGAATTGGCAGGACCGGCTGCAGGGCTGAAACACCAAGTGCCATGAGTATGACTGAGGCACATGCAGCCACGAGCATCTCACCAACTGGTAGAACCAGCGGGAGGTTTTCTCCACATCCAGGTAGGAGCCGGTGCAGAGTGTCTCTAGGAGGCTGCGCTTCTGCTCCCGCCACAGCTCCTCCTGCGAGTGGTGCAGGAAGCACAACAGCTTCTCGCCCAGCCGCTCCCTCTCGCACATGCACACCAGCTCCACACGGACACTGAAGGTCCTTGCTGCCATCTGCCCTGCACTGTTCAGCTCTAGGTGGAAGGCATGCCCTGGCGGGGGATTCAGCGGGACCAGCACCTGGTACACCCCATCCCACTCACGGGGACTCCAGCCCTCAAAGGCACTGCCCACCCCGATGGCTTCTTGAGGCACCGGGTAGAAGTTATTGCTCACGCTGTCCACAAAGACACGCGTGAAGCTCTCCATCAGCTCAGCTATCACTGAGCAACCTTTCTTCAGGTCCTCCACAGGCCACCGTATGCTATCCACTAAAAGGATGCCTTGCTCATTCCCAGCATCCTGAGTGTCTTCACTGTCTTTAGTTCCACCATTGCCGCTCTCTTCCTTGCCACCATCACTGCCACCTTTTTCACTGGCAGCCATGTTACCTTGTTCATCTTCTTTTCTATCCTCATTCTTGTTTCCCTGTACCACCTGTATGTCCTTGTTTTCTCCTTCGTTTGCTTCATCTAGGTCTTCTTCATTTCCACCAACAATACCAGGTTCTTCTTCATTTCCGTCACCACTACTGTCTCCTGGCACATCCCCATCACTCTGTCCATCATCTTTCATTAAGTCATGGCCTTTGTTACTGTGAACACCGCTGTCTTCCTTCCCCTTCACATCATCATTGCCTTCAATGGCATCATTGTCTCCTTCATCTTCAGCCACAGGACTGCCTTCTCTGTCATTTTCAGTCTCACTGTCGTCTGCCTCCACAGTCACATCCGTGTTTTCTCTGCCTTCCTCTAAATCAGTGCTGTCTTCTTCCTGTTCTGTTCCTCTCCCATCTCCCAAGGTCTTGCAGGAGGTCTGGTCCTTGCTGCTGCTGCTGCTGCTGGCCTCACAGCTCCTTCTGCAGCTAAACCACAGGCCCAAGAGTAGCAGGACGCCAGCAAGAACACAGAATGGCCACTGCTGCAGGGCACCAAAGAGCACGGCTCCCCAGCCCTCATCCTGCTGCTCCAGGGGCCCCTGCTCCAGCTCCTGCAGCAGCCGAGCCATCTCACGGTCCAGCAGCTCCTGACGCTCCTTCATTTGCCGGTGCGTGGCCTCATCCAGCCCATCCCCAGCCGGCTGGGGGTACTGGATCAGGCTTTGCACGAGCACGAAGAGCAATGAAAGTAAAGCCATGGTCTGCAGGAGGACACACAGAAGGGATTCAGTGGGGCTGGAATGGAGACAGACAATGAGGGGCAGGAGCAGGAGGGATGTGGCGGCAGGAAGGGGAGGAGGGCCCCTGGCAGCTGGCAAGGCCTGCACCGCTGCCCCAGCAAGCAAGCGCGCCCTCAGCGAGGCGCTCCCGCCGGGGCTGGGCCCTGGATGCGGGGGCAGCCCCGGGTACCAACGCTTCTCCCCCAGCCCTCCCCCAGCCCCCCAGCCCCGTCTCCTCACTGCTGTGTACTCACCGCTTGCCCAGGCTCTACTGGGGCAGCGGAACTCGCTGAGGCCTTTTATAGCTGCCCCCATGGTGACACGGCGCCTGTGATGTCACAGAACCCAGAGCGCGTCACAGGCCAGCCCCGCCCGCCGTCCCCAGCCCGGTCAGTGAAGTCATCATGGCCCTGGGCACCCAGAGCCCCAGCAGACACCAAGTGCTGATCCATCACTCAGGAACCTGGGAACACCAGAGCTTCCTTTGACAAAGCAGGCACAAGCACCCTTGCACACAACCCTTGTCAAATATAAATTTGGGTGACATGATCCATGGATGTTTTCACTATACAGGGGTAAGCTTTTATTTATTATGCAAGGCGGAACTTTTTTGCTATCAATATTGATATTTATTTCTGTGGTGGTGCATCGCCCCTCCCTTCCTCCTTTCCAGGCTGTAGTGTGATCTGAGAAATACTTGTTAGGCCTTGGCTTTGACACACCACCTGGGATCAGCTCTTCCTTTTTTTGGGTGATCTCAAGCACACCCATTCGGGACAATTACTTTGGAGGCAACATGTCATGTCAGCTAATATTTATTTACTGATTTAGTGAGAAATAAAGAAATCCACACTGCTTGAATGATGCACAGGAAGTTGTAATGTCATCCTGTCTTAAGGCCTACACTTACTTTACACCAGCAATGTCCTGCCTCACAGACCTTTTGTGAAAAAAAAGATGTGTTGGGGTTTCTCTTCTGAATTAGGAACACTTCCAAAGATCTGTTTATTGACTGACAAAAGATCACACATGACTAACTTATGGTTTGCACAGCAGCGTAAAAACCCTCAGGCCCACACAAACTATTTCTTACACCAGAGATGGCTGATCAATAGTCTGGCTGAAGATTGGGCAAGTCACTGTAATCAAGAAATACAAGTTTTTAAATGGAAAAAGAAAAGTCCTCGAAACACAGAACTTCTGAAGCTTAGCTCATTCCACTCTAATGTGCTCTCCCCCAACAACAGATAAAAGACGTGCCCCTCCTGACACTTGCTGCAACTGGCTACCCTAGCATGACAGCCATTCTGAGAGAAACTCTTTTTTGTATGGGATGTAGACATGTCTGCATTTGAACACCATCCTCGGTACAAACCTCCCCCCTTGCTTTTTTCTGGTTGGACATCCTTGTTACTGCACATGATGGAGCAGTTTATTGGGAAGAGTTTCTCTGATGCTGATCACAGCACAGCGGGAGGTTTTTGCTCCCTTGGGCTTCTCCAATTCTTTCTGGATGATCTCTTTATCAGCTGAGGGCTGACGGAACACAGAATGCCTGAATAATTGTCTTTCTCTTCTCCACCCATGACACAAGAGTTGCCTGCACTCAGACAACACAGTTTTCTGAACCATCCTATATAATAACAAACAATGCCTTCTAAATTCTGCCATCTAAATGTGGTCACTATTGGACAGCTTCATGTTCCAAGTGTTACCTAGCAGGGAGGGAAGCAGAGGAAGACAGGATCACAGCAGCCACTGATCCGTTATTCAGAGGCATCACCAGGAAGAAACAGGAGAAAGCCATGAATTTCACAGGCTACTGTGTTTCAACAACCCATATCACCCTGCTCCTTTTAAATCTCTTCTGATGACAAGCTTCCAGTTTCATCACAGTGCTCACCTGAAGCACACGAGTAAATAAGATGAAGAATAGGAGAGAAAATGTCTTCTGACCTCCAGTCACTTAAGCATCAAGCAGACAAGAGAAAGCCTCTGTCCTTCTCTAAGGGAGGTCGTTTATACTCACCTACAGCAAAAGCTATTCTGAAAACCCACGTTATTAGACCCAGAGTGATAAAGAGCTAAGAATTTACTGATCCTGGGAAAAAGGCAGCTTTAAATGAGCTCTGCTACTCCTACTCTCTCTCCTCAGAACTTCAGGTTGAGATGCTTAGGACCAGCTAAAGAAAAAAGTAATTTCATTCATGCCCTGGTCAAACATTTCTCAGTCTCTTGTCCCTCCTCCCAGTGCACCAGCCAGTCAAACACAGAAAAAGCAAGCTACCCATGGTAAGCTTCCAGTGGAAATATTGGCAAAATCCTTGTGGACTGCATTACTTGAAGGACCTGGGGTCAACTCACTGACTGTGAATCACTTTTACTGCTCTGCTTAGCCTACCACCTCAGCTCAGCTCAGCTCAGCTCAGCTCAGCTCAGGAACCTGCCAGCTACTTTCAGCTGCGTAAACCCACGACCTGCGGTCAGAAAGGCATGAGTCTTATGAAAGAAACAGGGATGGGTAATGAAGTGTGGAGATTAGTCCACACTCTGAGGAACAGGCAACACTAAAAAACAGTCTGGCAATAGCTTGTGTCTAGAAGCTGTGTACCTTCAAAACCACCTCAGGGGTTTGGGACTTGTGCTGACTTGCACAAAGGAACCCACTCCACCCTGCAGCAGTGGGCTCCTTCTTTCCAGCCTGGATGGAGACATGCCCTGCATTTTGCAAGCATGTCCAGGTGTTCAGAATGGAACATGCTGATCATATTTAGCACCTTAAGGCATGCAGCTCTTCCTTTCTCAAAGTATGCTTTGTGAAACTACAGGTAGTGCTATCCCTACCTTTCCAAACCAATTACCCTCATTATATTGCGCTTGCCTTCAAAATACTGCCACTCCTACATTTCAGACTTTGCTTCCCTCAGAAGGATGCACAAATAGTTGGAGTAGTTGCAAGCACCTGCACCTGCAATTTTCAACTAACTGCATCTTCAGAAAGGGTTCTGACAACAGGCCGTTCTCTGGACATGAACAGGGCATGCTGAGGCAAGACAGATAACTTTGCTACATCTTATAGCTCAGATCTCTGTGGCCAGAGTCACAGTCCTTGAGCTAAAATGAAAAAAAAGAAATCAGGGAATGTATTTTTGCTAAATGAAAATGAATTAAATCTATTGTGGGCACTCATTCCGTTTAAGAGTGGAGTTGCATATACCTGAAAAACTGGTTTGTAAAGGAAAGGCTTCCAGACTCTACTTTATAAGAATGATAACAGGCACCACTGTGTTGAAGGCACTGATAACAGCCTGATTAAGGAGGGTTTTCTTTCATTGTAATCACACACAATTTAAAACCAGGTCCTTACTTGCTTTCTTTTGTCATATTCATTATGAATTTTTCCTTCTAGGAAAATGTAAATAATAGTTTTCTATTTATGTTTCTTATGAATGTGTGGTTACTTTGTAACCATTGTTACTTGCAAATTAGATTCCTTAACCATTGAAAAGATGAAGAACAGCATGGTCTTGGCTGAAGAGAGTGATGTGAAAAATCAAAAAGCATAGATTGTTTTTACTATCCACATATATTACTATTTTGCCAAATGAATTTTATTGTGATTTGACTATTACCTATAGAATTCATAAGTCAGCATATTAATATTTTTTTTCTTTGGTTCTGCCAAGAAACCCACTCATTCTGATTCTTAATGACAACACCTTTCATCTTTATTTATGTCTTGTAAGTTGTGAGCAGAAAACAAATTGTCAGTGAAAAATGTTACTCACCTTACTATTCTCTATTTTGCCCCTTTCTCTTTTCCTCAGCACAACTGAAACATTTTTATTATTTCCGTAATCCTGGAAACAAAGATAAAAATGGTTTTAACAATTCTGATAGCCATCAGTTGTTCAGCAGATAGTCTAAGACTGTCTTATCTCCTAATTAATCAGGAAAGCACAAATTGCACTTTCAGGGCTTTCCTGGAATGCAGTGAATTTCTATTTTAGTTGTACATACATCTTTTGCTTCTAGAGAAGCAAGTTGATGGTAGAAAGATCTTCCATGGAAACCACTATGGAGCTTCCTGACCAACAGGTTTTGAAGTCTCTGACCCTGAAATCTGACTTCATTAAGGGTAAGTACAAACAGCTACAGAGCTGCAATGGAGCCAGTGAAGGTCTCCTTGAGTCTATGCATTGTAATAGATATTGGTAATGGGAGAGCTAAAATAAAATGCTTGTAAATCCACAATATAAAATCAGCATATGAAAAGGAAAGACCTGAAAGATTTAACGTCCGTAGGAACAAAACCTGATGGCAACTTTGTTTCATCACTCTCAAAACCTATAGTAAAAATTGTAATATTGTTCTCATGAGGTACTATGAAGGTGAAGGTTTAAATGTGTGAAGAGAAAGGAGGAGGTGTTAGGGATGGTATGAGTTTGCTGGATTAAGTGATTTGGCTCCTAAGAAGCTGTGTTGAGTGATGAGGAAGGGACAAAGAAAAATGAGGAATTCCATTCTAGCCAATAAAACATTAAGGAGAAGCATTACAATGAAGAGCTCATTCTCTTGCAGCTTGATTCCTCCCTGCTGAATGTAAGGGCAATACATACTTTGGGGTTTTCAGGAGAGAATGCACTGAAAATTTTTGTTCCAGGACCTGTTCCATTCTTCTATCAGTGATGATGTGTGCTGCATGTAAACAGTTGCCAGGAAGGGTAAAGTGATAAGAAAAGGTTTAATTTACCAATGAAAAAATTGCACAGTTGAATTCATGAGGCAAAATTAATAGCCCTGCTTTAAAGTGCTATGGAAGTAGAATACCGAGAAGTGACTGCTGGACAAAATCACCGTTTGAGCCACTTTGTCATTTTTTCAGGTAGTTGCACTGGATGGACATTTTTAAAGAAATGGTGGGTTAAATAAAAAGAAGGACATGTTTCAGGCAATTTGAGAAACTTTTCTCCTTTTATTATTTCTTCACACATGTATATGTAGATATTACTGAAGGGCAACTATTACTGAAGGATAGCTCAATCTTTTAGGACTAAATTGTTCCCTAGGAGCACATAAAAGTGATTGTGTAAAGAAAACTTTTCCAAATATTCCTAAAAAATTCAGGAGTACTCTGCTGCAAAATTTCAGGCACTTCAGGGCATTTTCATTTCAGACTTCGCAGATTTTCACCCCCATGGCCTCTGGCTGCCCTTGCAGAGACCGTGGCTGCCACATGGACAGGCGCTCCAGGGCTATGGCATTTGCCTCCCTGCTAGTGCTGAGTGCTCCGGCGTGGGTTCGCAGCTTTGGTAGCTTCACACTGAGGGAAAACGAAGGGACGAGAAAGGCACACTTTGCTGGCGAGGCAGAGAACTGTTTATTTCCCACGTGATCGCAGCGGTGGTCAGAGCAACTGTTCCCGGTGCCGGTGCAGGGCAAAATGGCGACGGGACGGAGAAGTCATTGGTTCAAATAGGGGGCGTGTGGACAGGGGTGGAAAACCCCTTCACCCAAAAGGGACAGACAACAGGGGAGTGACATGGAACATAACAACCTATGAGAACATAACAGAGGTGGATACAGCGTTCTGGGACAAATGGGAATGTAGAGGTGGGGTGATTGACACAGAACTTTCTATGAGGAAGAAGGGCGTGGTTACAAGATTGACATATAAGAGCTCCTATGGTAGACAGCTTGGAGCGGACCATTGTTAGGGGGAAATAGGTGTACAGATGTCTTGGTTTGAAAAGACAGGAGTCTGTGAAGGAAGTCAAAAGCCTCCTGTGAAATGGAAAAGGTAAACCCCCTCCTTCCAAATTATCACAATTTCAGAATTAAAAGGGCTCTCAGGCAAAGATATGAGAATGGGAATAACAGTTTTTTACTAGGAAGGAAAAAAACTAAATAACAATGCAATTTAGCGCAAGCAAAAAAAAAAAAAAAAAAAAAAAAAAACCAAAAACACTGGCAGAGTGAGAAAAACCTGACACCCTGAGAAGTCAGGGTGTTGATAGTAGTCCAGCCAGATGGTGGCTGCTCCTCCTGGAGCGGCAATCTGCAGAAGGGTGTAGGTCCTTTCTGAAGATGCGGCGAAGGAGCAGCTGGGCCTGGTTCCTGATTCCTCTGGGAAATCCGGCGAAGAAGGCTGTCTGTTGTCTCAGAAATGCTTGTTTTATGGTGGCAGGGATGCTTGGCTCCTCCCTCTGGGTGGAGCATCTCACAATGGGATGATGTAACTAGTCTTACCAGCCACAGTGAGTAATTCAATAGCCCATTAACAGGAGATTATCTTCCTGGCAGTGTCATTGTTCTTGAAAGAGATAAGAAAAACTGCCTAACTCCCAACAGATGGCAAAAATAGAATACATGCTTATTTTACAAGCCAGGACAACAGAGAACCAACCTAACTAACATTTACTAATATCCCTAACTAAACCAACCCAAACTACAACAAAGCTTTAAGCATTTCTATGGAAATGTTCAAGAGACAGCATACTTAATATATCCAACATCTCTGTTTGCAAAGAGTCTTTATTTCAGATAGAGGTATAGGAAGGACATTCTCTAAGACACAGAGGGTTACATACAAAGAATGACACATTTCAGGCAATTTGAGAAACTTCTTTTATTAATTTCTCAAACATACATATTCAAATATTATTTAAAAGCAGACAAGCAACTGCAGTAGAGTATTACTCTAAACTAAGAGTAATTCTCTAAACTAAGGTTTTAAACAAATCTAGTCTAAACTCTATTTCTCTACACTAAGAGTAGCTTTGCAAAATAGTTATACACTAACAACACTAAAGGGCATCTGGAAGGAATGCCAAGTAATAAGTCTAATTAAAGCTACAGCTTGCTACATTATAACTACATTAATTCTGCAACGGCCTAGGTTGCTGTCTTCGAGGTAGTTCAAGCAACCTTCTTCAGCTTCACTGTTCTTCTGTGAGGATGTGCATGTGGAGACAGTTTCTACCTCTCAGACTTAGGCAACAGCACCATCGTAACTGGAAGGTGAAGGGCAAGGCCACTCAGAGGTGTGTCTGCACAACGAATCCATGTGCTGCAGCATCTTCCTTCCGCAGGAGCAGAAAAGCAGCTTCAGGATTGCCAGTGACGAATGCAGCAATTATGCAGAGTTCACATGGCTGCCATCGGGTGTGACCCCCCCAGCAAAGCTCTGTGCAGGGAACTCCTCTCCGTAGCTGGAGAGCAGCATCCGGAGGCGAAATCGCATCTGACCATAAGCTTTCAGTGCCTCTAGGTGGGTGGCAGGATCTTGGGCCAGGTGCTCAAAGAGGTTGAGCGGCTCAATCCTTTGCATTTCTGGTGGCAAGCTGATCTCTGCAGGAAGCCTCTCGTTGCCTAGCACAAAGTGCTCCAGGCATTTCAAGTGCAGGCAGCGGCGCAGGTACACCATGATGTCCCACAGCCGCTGTGCAAATTCCTTCCTGCGCCACCGGGACAGTGGTACGGTGGTCAGCACGTGCATGACCACAGTCTTCCAGGTAGAGCTGGAAAAACCTGTGCCCCTCAGGATGCAGGTGAAGACCTGCAGGCATTTCAGGTGCAAGCCCTCGCACGGCATCTGCCTGGCGATGTGCTGGAAGAATTTTGCCTCTGCCACAGCGTATGTCTCAGGCCACGCTGTGCTTGCCATGATGTTGGCCTCGGCGGGCTGACTGCTCACAAAGTTGCTGGAGTTGCCTTTCTGGGCCTCTGTGGGCTGGCTGACCACAAAGGTGTCAGAGTCCCCTTGGCGCACCCCAAAGAGCATTTCCACGGTCAGGCTCCTCTTGCCTTTGCACAACTGGAATTGGCAGGACCGGCTGCAGGGCTGAAACACCAAGTGCCATGAGTATGACTGAGGCACATGCAGCCACGAGCATCTCACCAACTGGTAGAACCAGCGGGAGGTTTTCTCCACATCCAGGTAGGAGCCGGTGCAGAGTGTCTCTAGGAGGCTGCGCTTCTGCTCCCGCCACAGCTCCTCCTGCGAGTGGTGCAGGAAGCACAACAGCTTCTCGCCCAGCCGCTCCCTCTCGCACATGCACACCAGCTCCACACGGACACTGAAGGTCCTTGCTGCCATCTGCCCTGCACTGTTCAGCTCTAGGTGGAAGGCATGCCCTGGCGGGGGATTCAGCGGGACCAGCACCTGGTACACCCCATCCCACTCACGGGGACTCCAGCCCTCAAAGGCACTGCCCACCCCGATGGCTTCTTGAGGCACCGGGTAGAAGTTATTGCTCACGCTGTCCACAAAGACACGCGTGAAGCTCTCCATCAGCTCAGCTATCACTGAGCAACCTTTCTTCAGGTCCTCCACAGGCCACCGTATGCTATCCACTAAAAGGATGCCTTGCTCATTCCCAGCATCCTGAGTGTCTTCACTGTCTTTAGTTCCACCACTGCCGCTCTCTTCCTTGCCACCATCACTGCCACCTTTTTCACTGGCAGCCATGTTACCTTGTTCATCTTCTTTTCTATCCTCATTCTTGTTTCCCTGTACCACCTGTATGTCCTTGTTTTCTCCTTCGTTTGCTTCATCT